>NW_027445242.1:0-71554 GCF_048569485.1 Anomaloglossus baeobatrachus
CAGATATTAAACTGATAAGAACAGATACTACACTTGATCTTAGCCAAAAGGCCGAGAAGCGATAACCAGAATTGGTTTGGGCCTCGAGTGGCACCCTGGCCTATGCCGGACACATCTTAGGGAGAGAGAGCGAGAGGGAGACAAACCCACGCCTACACAAGACATTTTGTCACCCAAGCCAACCCTTGAAAAGGCTGCTTTGCAGAGCCAAAACAAGAAGAATGGTGCGTTTTGCAGCCGCCGCCCACTGCAATGAATCTGAATAACTCCTCCTTTAGGGCGCAAGCAACTCCCCTCCCCCTTGCAGTCTTTCCAATTCACGATACAAAAAGACGGACAGGACAGGTTGCCTGACTTTCCGTCACTGCCACCCTTTGCCATCCTTACCCGTAGAAAGCCCTTTCATCATCCCCAAACCCTAATCTTTTCCCTTTCCTTCCCAGCCCCCAAACCCTGCCCTCTGTACCTTTCTCACCACCCGCTTCCCTTCTCCTGTCATCCCCCTACCACCCGGGAAAAAAAGAGATTGCCCCCTCCTTCCACTAGCCCACCCTCCCACCCAAAGAACAACTTCTTCTGCGCAGCTTGTTTTCTAGGCAGCAGCGCTATTGTGATGTCATCGGGGGGCATTGTGACAAGCCGCCAGTGTTCCGTCTCTTCATGTTGTGCACAGTTCAAACGGAAAATACATCAACAGGCAGACTACAGAAAAGCTTACTATCAAAGGTTAGAGGGGGGCTTTCTCAGAGGGCTTTTTACAGTTTTTCTATTCCCAATTAGCCGTTTAAGTGTACTTATTGAAAGTAGTAATTCTTTCATAGGCCGCCCTTTCTTAGTATTTGACGTTCCTTATATTGCGGTATGAGGCTTCGCAGTAGGTTGCAAACATTCATCACCCATGACTGTCCCCAATTGAGCTCAGAAGCTCAATGTCTATCATGACCTCTCTTTTAGAATGTCCAAGAGCAAGCAAACTATTCCTCCAGGAGAGGGCGCCAACAGACTACTAAAGAGATCATCATTACTCAAAGAAAACCCCAAAAACCAATGCATGATAGGAATAAACAGGTAACTTTCTTTGGAGTGGAAGCGGAGAGATCGCACCAGATGCCAATTCTAGATGTTATCACACCTGTGGTCACTGCAGCAGCAGGTGAATCCACTTTGTCCAAAAGGGATCTATTCCATTCAATTGCAAATGATCTAGATAAGACAGAGAACTGCAGCACGGGGACATAGCCGAGTTGGTCAGGTTGAGTGGTGATGAGTTTGCTATTTGGATGAATAAAGAAAGTCAAAAGTGTGAAAGATAAAAAACAAAAGGAGGAAGTGTGAAAAGTGAATGGGCCAAATTGAGGTGCATATGAAGACGTATGCTTTCTTCCAATTCATTAAATCGGGCTAATATGAATCAGGTGAATTGAGTTCTGCTTTTGGAAACTGGGTTAAGAAGGGGTGCACCGTTCCTGGAGGTACTGCAATACCAGGTCAATGCGTGGAGTGGACAGAGCAAGCTCTTTTTCCATCTCCCTGTTCTAAAAATCCATTTAATATATGGTCCCCAGATAGGGGACGTATCAGATATTAAACTGATAAGAACAGATACTACACTTGATCTTAGCCAAAAGGCCGAGAAGCGATAACCAGAATTGGTTTGGGCCTCGAGTGGCACCCTGGCCTATGCCGGACACATCTTAGGGAGAGAGAGCGAGAGGGAGACAAACCCACGCCTACACAAGACATTTTGTCACCCAAGCCAACCCTTGAAAAGGCTGCTTTGCAGAGCCAAAACAAGAAGAATGGTGCGTTTTGCAGCCGCCGCCCACTGCAATGAATCTGAATAACTCCTCCTTTAGGGCGCAAGCAACTCCCCTCCCCCTTGCAGTCTTTCCAATTCACGATACAAAAAGACGGACAGGACAGGTTGCCTGACTTTCCGTCACTGCCACCCTTTGCCATCCTTACCCGTAGAAAGCCCTTTCATCATCCCCAAACCCTAATCTTTTCCCTTTCCTTCCCAGCCCCCAAACCCTGCCCTCTGTACCTTTCTCACCACCCGCTTCCCTTCTCCTGTCATCCCCCTACCACCCGGGAAAAAAAGAGATTGCCCCCTCCTTCCACTAGCCCACCCTCCCACCCAAAGAACAACTTCTTCTGCGCAGCTTGTTTTCTAGGCAGCAGCGCTATTGTGATGTCATCGGGGGGCATTGTGACAAGCCGCCAGTGTTCCGTCTCTTCATGTTGTGCACAGTTCAAACGGAAAATACATCAACAGGCAGACTACAGAAAAGCTTACTATCAAAGGTTAGAGGGGGGCTTTCTCAGAGGGCTTTTTACAGTTTTTCTATTCCCAATTAGCCGTTTAAGTGTACTTATTGAAAGTAGTAATTCTTTCATAGGCCGCCCTTTCTTAGTATTTGACGTTCCTTATATTGCGGTATGAGGCTTCGCAGTAGGTTGCAAACATTCATCACCCATGACTGTCCCCAATTGAGCTCAGAAGCTCAATGTCTATCATGACCTCTCTTTTAGAATGTCCAAGAGCAAGCAAACTATTCCTCCAGGAGAGGGCGCCAACAGACTACTAAAGAGATCATCATTACTCAAAGAAAACCCCAAAAACCAATGCATGATAGGAATAAACAGGTAACTTTCTTTGGAGTGGAAGCGAGAGAGATCGCACCAGATGCCAATTCTAGATGTTATCACACCTGTGGTCACTGCAGCAGCAGGTGAATCCACTTTGTCCAAAAGGGATCTATTCCATTCAATTGCAAATGATCTAGATAAGACAGAGAACTGCAGCACGGGGACATAGCCGAGTTGGTCAGGTTGAGTGGTGATGAGTTTGCTATTTGGATGAATAAAGAAAGTCAAAAGTGTGAAAGATAAAAAACAAAAGGAGGAAGTGTGAAAAGTGAATGGGCCAAATTGAGGTGCATATGAAGACGTATGCTTTCTTCCAATTCATTAAATCGGGCTAATATGAATCAGGTGAATTGAGTTCTGCTTTTGGAAACTGGGTTAAGAAGGGGTGCACCGTTCCTGGAGGTACTGCAATACCAGGTCAATGCGTGGAGTGGACAGAGCAAGCTCTTTTTCCATCTCCCTGTTCTAAAAATCCATTTAATATATGGTCCCCAGATAGGGGACGTATCAGATATTAAACTGATAAGAACAGATACTACACTTGATCTTAGCCAAAAGGCCGAGAAGCGATAACCAGAATTGGTTTGGGCCTCGAGTGGCACCCTGGCCTATGCCGGACACATCTTAGGGAGAGAGAGCGAGAGGGAGACAAACCCACGCCTACACAAGACATTTTGTCACCCAAGCCAACCCTTGAAAAGGCTGCTTTGCAGAGCCAAAACAAGAAGAATGGTGCGTTTTGCAGCCGCCGCCCACTGCAATGAATCTGAATAACTCCTCCTTTAGGGCGCAAGCAACTCCCCTCCCCCTTGCAGTCTTTCCAATTCACGATACAAAAAGACGGACAGGACAGGTTGCCTGACTTTCCGTCACTGCCACCCTTTGCCATCCTTACCCGTAGAAAGCCCTTTCATCATCCCCAAACCCTAATCTTTTCCCTTTCCTTCCCAGCCCCCAAACCCTGCCCTCTGTACCTTTCTCACCACCCGCTTCCCTTCTCCTGTCATCCCCCTACCACCCGGGAAAAAAAGAGATTGCCCCCTCCTTCCACTAGCCCACCCTCCCACCCAAAGAACAACTTCTTCTGCGCAGCTTGTTTTCTAGGCAGCAGCGCTATTGTGATGTCATCGGGGGGCATTGTGACAAGCCGCCAGTGTTCCGTCTCTTCATGTTGTGCACAGTTCAAACGGAAAATACATCAACAGGCAGACTACAGAAAAGCTTACTATCAAAGGTTAGAGGGGGGCTTTCTCAGAGGGCTTTTTACAGTTTTTCTATTCCCAATTAGCCGTTTAAGTGTACTTATTGAAAGTAGTAATTCTTTCATAGGCCGCCCTTTCTTAGTATTTGACGTTCCTTATATTGCGGTATGAGGCTTCGCAGTAGGTTGCAAACATTCATCACCCATGACTGTCCCCAATTGAGCTCAGAAGCTCAATGTCTATCATGACCTCTCTTTTAGAATGTCCAAGAGCAAGCAAACTATTCCTCCAGGAGAGGGCGCCAACAGACTACTAAAGAGATCATCATTACTCAAAGAAAACCCCAAAAACCAATGCATGATAGGAATAAACAGGTAACTTTCTTTGGAGTGGAAGCGGAGAGATCGCACCAGATGCCAATTCTAGATGTTATCACACCTGTGGTCACTGCAGCAGCAGGTGAATCCACTTTGTCCAAAAGGGATCTATTCCATTCAATTGCAAATGATCTAGATAAGACAGAGAACTGCAGCACGGGGACATAGCCGAGTTGGTCAGGTTGAGTGGTGATGAGTTTGCTATTTGGATGAATAAAGAAAGTCAAAAGTGTGAAAGATAAAAAACAAAAGGAGGAAGTGTGAAAAGTGAATGGGCCAAATTGAGGTGCATATGAAGACGTATGCTTTCTTCCAATTCATTAAATCGGGCTAATATGAATCAGGTGAATTGAGTTCTGCTTTTGGAAACTGGGTTAAGAAGGGGTGCACCGTTCCTGGAGGTACTGCAATACCAGGTCAATGCGTGGAGTGGACAGAGCAAGCTCTTTTTCCATCTCCCTGTTCTAAAAATCCATTTAATATATGGTCCCCAGATAGGGGACGTATCAGATATTAAACTGATAAGAACAGATACTACACTTGATCTTAGCCAAAAGGCCGAGAAGCGATAACCAGAATTGGTTTGGGCCTCGAGTGGCACCCTGGCCTATGCCGGACACATCTTAGGGAGAGAGAGCGAGAGGGAGACAAACCCACGCCTACACAAGACATTTTGTCACCCAAGCCAACCCTTGAAAAGGCTGCTTTGCAGAGCCAAAACAAGAAGAATGGTGCGTTTTGCAGCCGCCGCCCACTGCAATGAATCTGAATAACTCCTCCTTTAGGGCGCAAGCAACTCCCCTCCCCCTTGCAGTCTTTCCAATTCACGATACAAAAAGACGGACAGGACAGGTTGCCTGACTTTCCGTCACTGCCACCCTTTGCCATCCTTACCCGTAGAAAGCCCTTTCATCATCCCCAAACCCTAATCTTTTCCCTTTCCTTCCCAGCCCCCAAACCCTGCCCTCTGTACCTTTCTCACCACCCGCTTCCCTTCTCCTGTCATCCCCCTACCACCCGGGAAAAAAAGAGATTGCCCCCTCCTTCCACTAGCCCACCCTCCCACCCAAAGAACAACTTCTTCTGCGCAGCTTGTTTTCTAGGCAGCAGCGCTATTGTGATGTCATCGGGGGGCATTGTGACAAGCCGCCAGTGTTCCGTCTCTTCATGTTGTGCACAGTTCAAACGGAAAATACATCAACAGGCAGACTACAGAAAAGCTTACTATCAAAGGTTAGAGGGGGGCTTTCTCAGAGGGCTTTTTACAGTTTTTCTATTCCCAATTAGCCGTTTAAGTGTACTTATTGAAAGTAGTAATTCTTTCATAGGCCGCCCTTTCTTAGTATTTGACGTTCCTTATATTGCGGTATGAGGCTTCGCAGTAGGTTGCAAACATTCATCACCCATGACTGTCCCCAATTGAGCTCAGAAGCTCAATGTCTATCATGACCTCTCTTTTAGAATGTCCAAGAGCAAGCAAACTATTCCTCCAGGAGAGGGCGCCAACAGACTACTAAAGAGATCATCATTACTCAAAGAAAACCCCAAAAACCAATGCATGATAGGAATAAACAGGTAACTTTCTTTGGAGTGGAAGCGGAGAGATCGCACCAGATGCCAATTCTAGATGTTATCACACCTGTGGTCACTGCAGCAGCAGGTGAATCCACTTTGTCCAAAAGGGATCTATTCCATTCAATTGCAAATGATCTAGATAAGACAGAGAACTGCAGCACGGGGACATAGCCGAGTTGGTCAGGTTGAGTGGTGATGAGTTTGCTATTTGGATGAATAAAGAAAGTCAAAAGTGTGAAAGATAAAAAACAAAAGGAGGAAGTGTGAAAAGTGAATGGGCCAAATTGAGGTGCATATGAAGACGTATGCTTTCTTCCAATTCATTAAATCGGGCTAATATGAATCAGGTGAATTGAGTTCTGCTTTTGGAAACTGGGTTAAGAAGGGGTGCACCGTTCCTGGAGGTACTGCAATACCAGGTCAATGCGTGGAGTGGACAGAGCAAGCTCTTTTTCCATCTCCCTGTTCTAAAAATCCATTTAATATATGGTCCCCAGATAGGGGACGTATCAGATATTAAACTGATAAGAACAGATACTACACTTGATCTTAGCCAAAAGGCCGAGAAGCGATAACCAGAATTGGTTTGGGCCTCGAGTGGCACCCTGGCCTATGCCGGACACATCTTAGGGAGAGAGAGCGAGAGGGAGACAAACCCACGCCTACACAAGACATTTTGTCACCCAAGCCAACCCTTGAAAAGGCTGCTTTGCAGAGCCAAAACAAGAAGAATGGTGCGTTTTGCAGCCGCCGCCCACTGCAATGAATCTGAATAACTCCTCCTTTAGGGCGCAAGCAACTCCCCTCCCCCTTGCAGTCTTTCCAATTCACGATACAAAAAGACGGACAGGACAGGTTGCCTGACTTTCCGTCACTGCCACCCTTTGCCATCCTTACCCGTAGAAAGCCCTTTCATCATCCCCAAACCCTAATCTTTTCCCTTTCCTTCCCAGCCCCCAAACCCTGCCCTCTGTACCTTTCTCACCACCCGCTTCCCTTCTCCTGTCATCCCCCTACCACCCGGGAAAAAAAGAGATTGCCCCCTCCTTCCACTAGCCCACCCTCCCACCCAAAGAACAACTTCTTCTGCGCAGCTTGTTTTCTAGGCAGCAGCGCTATTGTGATGTCATCGGGGGGCATTGTGACAAGCCGCCAGTGTTCCGTCTCTTCATGTTGTGCACAGTTCAAACGGAAAATACATCAACAGGCAGACTACAGAAAAGCTTACTATCAAAGGTTAGAGGGGGGCTTTCTCAGAGGGCTTTTTACAGTTTTTCTATTCCCAATTAGCCGTTTAAGTGTACTTATTGAAAGTAGTAATTCTTTCATAGGCCGCCCTTTCTTAGTATTTGACGTTCCTTATATTGCGGTATGAGGCTTCGCAGTAGGTTGCAAACATTCATCACCCATGACTGTCCCCAATTGAGCTCAGAAGCTCAATGTCTATCATGACCTCTCTTTTAGAATGTCCAAGAGCAAGCAAACTATTCCTCCAGGAGAGGGCGCCAACAGACTACTAAAGAGATCATCATTACTCAAAGAAAACCCCAAAAACCAATGCATGATAGGAATAAACAGGTAACTTTCTTTGGAGTGGAAGCGGAGAGATCGCACCAGATGCCAATTCTAGATGTTATCACACCTGTGGTCACTGCAGCAGCAGGTGAATCCACTTTGTCCAAAAGGGATCTATTCCATTCAATTGCAAATGATCTAGATAAGACAGAGAACTGCAGCACGGGGACATAGCCGAGTTGGTCAGGTTGAGTGGTGATGAGTTTGCTATTTGGATGAATAAAGAAAGTCAAAAGTGTGAAAGATAAAAAACAAAAGGAGGAAGTGTGAAAAGTGAATGGGCCAAATTGAGGTGCATATGAAGACGTATGCTTTCTTCCAATTCATTAAATCGGGCTAATATGAATCAGGTGAATTGAGTTCTGCTTTTGGAAACTGGGTTAAGAAGGGGTGCACCGTTCCTGGAGGTACTGCAATACCAGGTCAATGCGTGGAGTGGACAGAGCAAGCTCTTTTTCCATCTCCCTGTTCTAAAAATCCATTTAATATATGGTCCCCAGATAGGGGACGTATCAGATATTAAACTGATAAGAACAGATACTACACTTGATCTTAGCCAAAAGGCCGAGAAGCGATAACCAGAATTGGTTTGGGCCTCGAGTGGCACCCTGGCCTATGCCGGACACATCTTAGGGAGAGAGAGCGAGAGGGAGACAAACCCACGCCTACACAAGACATTTTGTCACCCAAGCCAACCCTTGAAAAGGCTGCTTTGCAGAGCCAAAACAAGAAGAATGGTGCGTTTTGCAGCCGCCGCCCACTGCAATGAATCTGAATAACTCCTCCTTTAGGGCGCAAGCAACTCCCCTCCCCCTTGCAGTCTTTCCAATTCACGATACAAAAAGACGGACAGGACAGGTTGCCTGACTTTCCGTCACTGCCACCCTTTGCCATCCTTACCCGTAGAAAGCCCTTTCATCATCCCCAAACCCTAATCTTTTCCCTTTCCTTCCCAGCCCCCAAACCCTGCCCTCTGTACCTTTCTCACCACCCGCTTCCCTTCTCCTGTCATCCCCCTACCACCCGGGAAAAAAAGAGATTGCCCCCTCCTTCCACTAGCCCACCCTCCCACCCAAAGAACAACTTCTTCTGCGCAGCTTGTTTTCTAGGCAGCAGCGCTATTGTGATGTCATCGGGGGGCATTGTGACAAGCCGCCAGTGTTCCGTCTCTTCATGTTGTGCACAGTTCAAACGGAAAATACATCAACAGGCAGACTACAGAAAAGCTTACTATCAAAGGTTAGAGGGGGGCTTTCTCAGAGGGCTTTTTACAGTTTTTCTATTCCCAATTAGCCGTTTAAGTGTACTTATTGAAAGTAGTAATTCTTTCATAGGCCGCCCTTTCTTAGTATTTGACGTTCCTTATATTGCGGTATGAGGCTTCGCAGTAGGTTGCAAACATTCATCACCCATGACTGTCCCCAATTGAGCTCAGAAGCTCAATGTCTATCATGACCTCTCTTTTAGAATGTCCAAGAGCAAGCAAACTATTCCTCCAGGAGAGGGCGCCAACAGACTACTAAAGAGATCATCATTACTCAAAGAAAACCCCAAAAACCAATGCATGATAGGAATAAACAGGTAACTTTCTTTGGAGTGGAAGCGGAGAGATCGCACCAGATGCCAATTCTAGATGTTATCACACCTGTGGTCACTGCAGCAGCAGGTGAATCCACTTTGTCCAAAAGGGATCTATTCCATTCAATTGCAAATGATCTAGATAAGACAGAGAACTGCAGCACGGGGACATAGCCGAGTTGGTCAGGTTGAGTGGTGATGAGTTTGCTATTTGGATGAATAAAGAAAGTCAAAAGTGTGAAAGATAAAAAACAAAAGGAGGAAGTGTGAAAAGTGAATGGGCCAAATTGAGGTGCATATGAAGACGTATGCTTTCTTCCAATTCATTAAATCGGGCTAATATGAATCAGGTGAATTGAGTTCTGCTTTTGGAAACTGGGTTAAGAAGGGGTGCACCGTTCCTGGAGGTACTGCAATACCAGGTCAATGCGTGGAGTGGACAGAGCAAGCTCTTTTTCCATCTCCCTGTTCTAAAAATCCATTTAATATATGGTCCCCAGATAGGGGACGTATCAGATATTAAACTGATAAGAACAGATACTACACTTGATCTTAGCCAAAAGGCCGAGAAGCGATAACCAGAATTGGTTTGGGCCTCGAGTGGCACCCTGGCCTATGCCGGACACATCTTAGGGAGAGAGAGCGAGAGGGAGACAAACCCACGCCTACACAAGACATTTTGTCACCCAAGCCAACCCTTGAAAAGGCTGCTTTGCAGAGCCAAAACAAGAAGAATGGTGCGTTTTGCAGCCGCCGCCCACTGCAATGAATCTGAATAACTCCTCCTTTAGGGCGCAAGCAACTCCCCTCCCCCTTGCAGTCTTTCCAATTCACGATACAAAAAGACGGACAGGACAGGTTGCCTGACTTTCCGTCACTGCCACCCTTTGCCATCCTTACCCGTAGAAAGCCCTTTCATCATCCCCAAACCCTAATCTTTTCCCTTTCCTTCCCAGCCCCCAAACCCTGCCCTCTGTACCTTTCTCACCACCCGCTTCCCTTCTCCTGTCATCCCCCTACCACCCGGGAAAAAAAGAGATTGCCCCCTCCTTCCACTAGCCCACCCTCCCACCCAAAGAACAACTTCTTCTGCGCAGCTTGTTTTCTAGGCAGCAGCGCTATTGTGATGTCATCGGGGGGCATTGTGACAAGCCGCCAGTGTTCCGTCTCTTCATGTTGTGCACAGTTCAAACGGAAAATACATCAACAGGCAGACTACAGAAAAGCTTACTATCAAAGGTTAGAGGGGGGCTTTCTCAGAGGGCTTTTTACAGTTTTTCTATTCCCAATTAGCCGTTTAAGTGTACTTATTGAAAGTAGTAATTCTTTCATAGGCCGCCCTTTCTTAGTATTTGACGTTCCTTATATTGCGGTATGAGGCTTCGCAGTAGGTTGCAAACATTCATCACCCATGACTGTCCCCAATTGAGCTCAGAAGCTCAATGTCTATCATGACCTCTCTTTTAGAATGTCCAAGAGCAAGCAAACTATTCCTCCAGGAGAGGGCGCCAACAGACTACTAAAGAGATCATCATTACTCAAAGAAAACCCCAAAAACCAATGCATGATAGGAATAAACAGGTAACTTTCTTTGGAGTGGAAGCGGAGAGATCGCACCAGATGCCAATTCTAGATGTTATCACACCTGTGGTCACTGCAGCAGCAGGTGAATCCACTTTGTCCAAAAGGGATCTATTCCATTCAATTGCAAATGATCTAGATAAGACAGAGAACTGCAGCACGGGGACATAGCCGAGTTGGTCAGGTTGAGTGGTGATGAGTTTGCTATTTGGATGAATAAAGAAAGTCAAAAGTGTGAAAGATAAAAAACAAAAGGAGGAAGTGTGAAAAGTGAATGGGCCAAATTGAGGTGCATATGAAGACGTATGCTTTCTTCCAATTCATTAAATCGGGCTAATATGAATCAGGTGAATTGAGTTCTGCTTTTGGAAACTGGGTTAAGAAGGGGTGCACCGTTCCTGGAGGTACTGCAATACCAGGTCAATGCGTGGAGTGGACAGAGCAAGCTCTTTTTCCATCTCCCTGTTCTAAAAATCCATTTAATATATGGTCCCCAGATAGGGGACGTATCAGATATTAAACTGATAAGAACAGATACTACACTTGATCTTAGCCAAAAGGCCGAGAAGCGATAACCAGAATTGGTTTGGGCCTCGAGTGGCACCCTGGCCTATGCCGGACACATCTTAGGGAGAGAGAGCGAGAGGGAGACAAACCCACGCCTACACAAGACATTTTGTCACCCAAGCCAACCCTTGAAAAGGCTGCTTTGCAGAGCCAAAACAAGAAGAATGGTGCGTTTTGCAGCCGCCGCCCACTGCAATGAATCTGAATAACTCCTCCTTTAGGGCGCAAGCAACTCCCCTCCCCCTTGCAGTCTTTCCAATTCACGATACAAAAAGACGGACAGGACAGGTTGCCTGACTTTCCGTCACTGCCACCCTTTGCCATCCTTACCCGTAGAAAGCCCTTTCATCATCCCCAAACCCTAATCTTTTCCCTTTCCTTCCCAGCCCCCAAACCCTGCCCTCTGTACCTTTCTCACCACCCGCTTCCCTTCTCCTGTCATCCCCCTACCACCCGGGAAAAAAAGAGATTGCCCCCTCCTTCCACTAGCCCACCCTCCCACCCAAAGAACAACTTCTTCTGCGCAGCTTGTTTTCTAGGCAGCAGCGCTATTGTGATGTCATCGGGGGGCATTGTGACAAGCCGCCAGTGTTCCGTCTCTTCATGTTGTGCACAGTTCAAACGGAAAATACATCAACAGGCAGACTACAGAAAAGCTTACTATCAAAGGTTAGAGGGGGGCTTTCTCAGAGGGCTTTTTACAGTTTTTCTATTCCCAATTAGCCGTTTAAGTGTACTTATTGAAAGTAGTAATTCTTTCATAGGCCGCCCTTTCTTAGTATTTGACGTTCCTTATATTGCGGTATGAGGCTTCGCAGTAGGTTGCAAACATTCATCACCCATGACTGTCCCCAATTGAGCTCAGAAGCTCAATGTCTATCATGACCTCTCTTTTAGAATGTCCAAGAGCAAGCAAACTATTCCTCCAGGAGAGGGCGCCAACAGACTACTAAAGAGATCATCATTACTCAAAGAAAACCCCAAAAACCAATGCATGATAGGAATAAACAGGTAACTTTCTTTGGAGTGGAAGCGGAGAGATCGCACCAGATGCCAATTCTAGATGTTATCACACCTGTGGTCACTGCAGCAGCAGGTGAATCCACTTTGTCCAAAAGGGATCTATTCCATTCAATTGCAAATGATCTAGATAAGACAGAGAACTGCAGCACGGGGACATAGCCGAGTTGGTCAGGTTGAGTGGTGATGAGTTTGCTATTTGGATGAATAAAGAAAGTCAAAAGTGTGAAAGATAAAAAACAAAAGGAGGAAGTGTGAAAAGTGAATGGGCCAAATTGAGGTGCATATGAAGACGTATGCTTTCTTCCAATTCATTAAATCGGGCTAATATGAATCAGGTGAATTGAGTTCTGCTTTTGGAAACTGGGTTAAGAAGGGGTGCACCGTTCCTGGAGGTACTGCAATACCAGGTCAATGCGTGGAGTGGACAGAGCAAGCTCTTTTTCCATCTCCCTGTTCTAAAAATCCATTTAATATATGGTCCCCAGATAGGGGACGTATCAGATATTAAACTGATAAGAACAGATACTACACTTGATCTTAGCCAAAAGGCCGAGAAGCGATAACCAGAATTGGTTTGGGCCTCGAGTGGCACCCTGGCCTATGCCGGACACATCTTAGGGAGAGAGAGCGAGAGGGAGACAAACCCACGCCTACACAAGACATTTTGTCACCCAAGCCAACCCTTGAAAAGGCTGCTTTGCAGAGCCAAAACAAGAAGAATGGTGCGTTTTGCAGCCGCCGCCCACTGCAATGAATCTGAATAACTCCTCCTTTAGGGCGCAAGCAACTCCCCTCCCCCTTGCAGTCTTTCCAATTCACGATACAAAAAGACGGACAGGACAGGTTGCCTGACTTTCCGTCACTGCCACCCTTTGCCATCCTTACCCGTAGAAAGCCCTTTCATCATCCCCAAACCCTAATCTTTTCCCTTTCCTTCCCAGCCCCCAAACCCTGCCCTCTGTACCTTTCTCACCACCCGCTTCCCTTCTCCTGTCATCCCCCTACCACCCGGGAAAAAAAGAGATTGCCCCCTCCTTCCACTAGCCCACCCTCCCACCCAAAGAACAACTTCTTCTGCGCAGCTTGTTTTCTAGGCAGCAGCGCTATTGTGATGTCATCGGGGGGCATTGTGACAAGCCGCCAGTGTTCCGTCTCTTCATGTTGTGCACAGTTCAAACGGAAAATACATCAACAGGCAGACTACAGAAAAGCTTACTATCAAAGGTTAGAGGGGGGCTTTCTCAGAGGGCTTTTTACAGTTTTTCTATTCCCAATTAGCCGTTTAAGTGTACTTATTGAAAGTAGTAATTCTTTCATAGGCCGCCCTTTCTTAGTATTTGACGTTCCTTATATTGCGGTATGAGGCTTCGCAGTAGGTTGCAAACATTCATCACCCATGACTGTCCCCAATTGAGCTCAGAAGCTCAATGTCTATCATGACCTCTCTTTTAGAATGTCCAAGAGCAAGCAAACTATTCCTCCAGGAGAGGGCGCCAACAGACTACTAAAGAGATCATCATTACTCAAAGAAAACCCCAAAAACCAATGCATGATAGGAATAAACAGGTAACTTTCTTTGGAGTGGAAGCGGAGAGATCGCACCAGATGCCAATTCTAGATGTTATCACACCTGTGGTCACTGCAGCAGCAGGTGAATCCACTTTGTCCAAAAGGGATCTATTCCATTCAATTGCAAATGATCTAGATAAGACAGAGAACTGCAGCACGGGGACATAGCCGAGTTGGTCAGGTTGAGTGGTGATGAGTTTGCTATTTGGATGAATAAAGAAAGTCAAAAGTGTGAAAGATAAAAAACAAAAGGAGGAAGTGTGAAAAGTGAATGGGCCAAATTGAGGTGCATATGAAGACGTATGCTTTCTTCCAATTCATTAAATCGGGCTAATATGAATCAGGTGAATTGAGTTCTGCTTTTGGAAACTGGGTTAAGAAGGGGTGCACCGTTCCTGGAGGTACTGCAATACCAGGTCAATGCGTGGAGTGGACAGAGCAAGCTCTTTTTCCATCTCCCTGTTCTAAAAATCCATTTAATATATGGTCCCCAGATAGGGGACGTATCAGATATTAAACTGATAAGAACAGATACTACACTTGATCTTAGCCAAAAGGCCGAGAAGCGATAACCAGAATTGGTTTGGGCCTCGAGTGGCACCCTGGCCTATGCCGGACACATCTTAGGGAGAGAGAGCGAGAGGGAGACAAACCCACGCCTACACAAGACATTTTGTCACCCAAGCCAACCCTTGAAAAGGCTGCTTTGCAGAGCCAAAACAAGAAGAATGGTGCGTTTTGCAGCCGCCGCCCACTGCAATGAATCTGAATAACTCCTCCTTTAGGGCGCAAGCAACTCCCCTCCCCCTTGCAGTCTTTCCAATTCACGATACAAAAAGACGGACAGGACAGGTTGCCTGACTTTCCGTCACTGCCACCCTTTGCCATCCTTACCCGTAGAAAGCCCTTTCATCATCCCCAAACCCTAATCTTTTCCCTTTCCTTCCCAGCCCCCAAACCCTGCCCTCTGTACCTTTCTCACCACCCGCTTCCCTTCTCCTGTCATCCCCCTACCACCCGGGAAAAAAAGAGATTGCCCCCTCCTTCCACTAGCCCACCCTCCCACCCAAAGAACAACTTCTTCTGCGCAGCTTGTTTTCTAGGCAGCAGCGCTATTGTGATGTCATCGGGGGGCATTGTGACAAGCCGCCAGTGTTCCGTCTCTTCATGTTGTGCACAGTTCAAACGGAAAATACATCAACAGGCAGACTACAGAAAAGCTTACTATCAAAGGTTAGAGGGGGGCTTTCTCAGAGGGCTTTTTACAGTTTTTCTATTCCCAATTAGCCGTTTAAGTGTACTTATTGAAAGTAGTAATTCTTTCATAGGCCGCCCTTTCTTAGTATTTGACGTTCCTTATATTGCGGTATGAGGCTTCGCAGTAGGTTGCAAACATTCATCACCCATGACTGTCCCCAATTGAGCTCAGAAGCTCAATGTCTATCATGACCTCTCTTTTAGAATGTCCAAGAGCAAGCAAACTATTCCTCCAGGAGAGGGCGCCAACAGACTACTAAAGAGATCATCATTACTCAAAGAAAACCCCAAAAACCAATGCATGATAGGAATAAACAGGTAACTTTCTTTGGAGTGGAAGCGGAGAGATCGCACCAGATGCCAATTCTAGATGTTATCACACCTGTGGTCACTGCAGCAGCAGGTGAATCCACTTTGTCCAAAAGGGATCTATTCCATTCAATTGCAAATGATCTAGATAAGACAGAGAACTGCAGCACGGGGACATAGCCGAGTTGGTCAGGTTGAGTGGTGATGAGTTTGCTATTTGGATGAATAAAGAAAGTCAAAAGTGTGAAAGATAAAAAACAAAAGGAGGAAGTGTGAAAAGTGAATGGGCCAAATTGAGGTGCATATGAAGACGTATGCTTTCTTCCAATTCATTAAATCGGGCTAATATGAATCAGGTGAATTGAGTTCTGCTTTTGGAAACTGGGTTAAGAAGGGGTGCACCGTTCCTGGAGGTACTGCAATACCAGGTCAATGCGTGGAGTGGACAGAGCAAGCTCTTTTTCCATCTCCCTGTTCTAAAAATCCATTTAATATATGGTCCCCAGATAGGGGACGTATCAGATATTAAACTGATAAGAACAGATACTACACTTGATCTTAGCCAAAAGGCCGAGAAGCGATAACCAGAATTGGTTTGGGCCTCGAGTGGCACCCTGGCCTATGCCGGACACATCTTAGGGAGAGAGAGCGAGAGGGAGACAAACCCACGCCTACACAAGACATTTTGTCACCCAAGCCAACCCTTGAAAAGGCTGCTTTGCAGAGCCAAAACAAGAAGAATGGTGCGTTTTGCAGCCGCCGCCCACTGCAATGAATCTGAATAACTCCTCCTTTAGGGCGCAAGCAACTCCCCTCCCCCTTGCAGTCTTTCCAATTCACGATACAAAAAGACGGACAGGACAGGTTGCCTGACTTTCCGTCACTGCCACCCTTTGCCATCCTTACCCGTAGAAAGCCCTTTCATCATCCCCAAACCCTAATCTTTTCCCTTTCCTTCCCAGCCCCCAAACCCTGCCCTCTGTACCTTTCTCACCACCCGCTTCCCTTCTCCTGTCATCCCCCTACCACCCGGGAAAAAAAGAGATTGCCCCCTCCTTCCACTAGCCCACCCTCCCACCCAAAGAACAACTTCTTCTGCGCAGCTTGTTTTCTAGGCAGCAGCGCTATTGTGATGTCATCGGGGGGCATTGTGACAAGCCGCCAGTGTTCCGTCTCTTCATGTTGTGCACAGTTCAAACGGAAAATACATCAACAGGCAGACTACAGAAAAGCTTACTATCAAAGGTTAGAGGGGGGCTTTCTCAGAGGGCTTTTTACAGTTTTTCTATTCCCAATTAGCCGTTTAAGTGTACTTATTGAAAGTAGTAATTCTTTCATAGGCCGCCCTTTCTTAGTATTTGACGTTCCTTATATTGCGGTATGAGGCTTCGCAGTAGGTTGCAAACATTCATCACCCATGACTGTCCCCAATTGAGCTCAGAAGCTCAATGTCTATCATGACCTCTCTTTTAGAATGTCCAAGAGCAAGCAAACTATTCCTCCAGGAGAGGGCGCCAACAGACTACTAAAGAGATCATCATTACTCAAAGAAAACCCCAAAAACCAATGCATGATAGGAATAAACAGGTAACTTTCTTTGGAGTGGAAGCGGAGAGATCGCACCAGATGCCAATTCTAGATGTTATCACACCTGTGGTCACTGCAGCAGCAGGTGAATCCACTTTGTCCAAAAGGGATCTATTCCATTCAATTGCAAATGATCTAGATAAGACAGAGAACTGCAGCACGGGGACATAGCCGAGTTGGTCAGGTTGAGTGGTGATGAGTTTGCTATTTGGATGAATAAAGAAAGTCAAAAGTGTGAAAGATAAAAAACAAAAGGAGGAAGTGTGAAAAGTGAATGGGCCAAATTGAGGTGCATATGAAGACGTATGCTTTCTTCCAATTCATTAAATCGGGCTAATATGAATCAGGTGAATTGAGTTCTGCTTTTGGAAACTGGGTTAAGAAGGGGTGCACCGTTCCTGGAGGTACTGCAATACCAGGTCAATGCGTGGAGTGGACAGAGCAAGCTCTTTTTCCATCTCCCTGTTCTAAAAATCCATTTAATATATGGTCCCCAGATAGGGGACGTATCAGATATTAAACTGATAAGAACAGATTTTGATTTAATGAAGCTTTCCAAAGCACCGCAAAAATGCATGACCGAAGTCACACCAAAAACAGTGCAAAGGCTAGGATTCGTGTGGACCCCTCCGTGAGAAGAGGATCCCCAAAAATCAACCCCGTCCCTCCGAGCCAGAAGGCCACAGCGAGGGTCAGGGATCTTCGGTGCTCCCCCAAGCCGAAGCCTGGTTGAGCCTTGTTGTTGCTCCCAGCGTCCACCCAGGCATCTTACCCAAGTGGAGTAGAGAGCTACTAGTTGTTGGTTTCGCAGCCGAAACTTCCCGGACCGTCAACCGGTGTTGGTTTCTCAGCCCAAGGCTAACCGGACCTCCAACCGGGTGTTGGTTTCTCAGCCGAAGCTGACCCAGACCTCCAACCGGGTGTTGGTTTCTCAGCCGAAGCTGACCCGGACCTCCAACCGGGTGTTAGTTTCTCAGCCCAAAGCTGACCAGACCTCCGACCGGGATTATAAAAATTTCCCTTCCTAGCCAGAAGGCCAGGATAGGGTAATATGCTCAAAAAGTATGAAAAGGCAAGGTACGGTGTGCTACAGAGCCCAAGACTTGCCGGGGTCCCAAGCCAGCAAGCTCAGACTCACTCCAGGGTCGTCAGTCCTGGGGCACGTTGCACCATAGCCCCCCACCCTTACTCAGTCTAATAGCCTCGATCCTGGTAGGGCCATGTTTTCCTCTTGATGAATATACTATCCACCCAGAGTACTAGCAAGCGCAACCTTCCAGTGTGCATTGTATCATTGTACTAAGGTGGCCTGGAGCTTAAACCACCTCTTCGAACAACACTACACTTGATCTTAGCCAAAAGGCCGAGAAGCGATAACCAGAATTGGTTTGGGCCTCGAGTGGCACCCTGGCCTATGCCGGACACATCTTAGGGAGAGAGAGCGAGAGGGAGACAAACCCACGCCTACACAAGACATTTTGTCACCCAAGCCAACCCTTGAAAAGGCTGCTTTGCAGAGCCAAAACAAGAAGAATGGTGCGTTTTGCAGCCGCCGCCCACTGCAATGAATCTGAATAACTCCTCCTTTAGGGCGCAAGCAACTCCCCTCCCCCTTGCAGTCTTTCCAATTCACGATACAAAAAGACGGACAGGACAGGTTGCCTGACTTTCCGTCACTGCCACCCTTTGCCATCCTTACCCGTAGAAAGCCCTTTCATCATCCCCAAACCCTAATCTTTTCCCTTTCCTTCCCAGCCCCCAAACCCTGCCCTCTGTACCTTTCTCACCACCCGCTTCCCTTCTCCTGTCATCCCCCTACCACCCGGGAAAAAAAGAGATTGCCCCCTCCTTCCACTAGCCCACCCTCCCACCCAAAGAACAACTTCTTCTGCGCAGCTTGTTTTCTAGGCAGCAGCGCTATTGTGATGTCATCGGGGGGCATTGTGACAAGCCGCCAGTGTTCCGTCTCTTCATGTTGTGCACAGTTCAAACGGAAAATACATCAACAGGCAGACTACAGAAAAGCTTACTATCAAAGGTTAGAGGGGGGCTTTCTCAGAGGGCTTTTTACAGTTTTTCTATTCCCAATTAGCCGTTTAAGTGTACTTATTGAAAGTAGTAATTCTTTCATAGGCCGCCCTTTCTTAGTATTTGACGTTCCTTATATTGCGGTATGAGGCTTCGCAGTAGGTTGCAAACATTCATCACCCATGACTGTCCCCAATTGAGCTCAGAAGCTCAATGTCTATCATGACCTCTCTTTTAGAATGTCCAAGAGCAAGCAAACTATTCCTCCAGGAGAGGGCGCCAACAGACTACTAAAGAGATCATCATTACTCAAAGAAAACCCCAAAAACCAATGCATGATAGGAATAAACAGGTAACTTTCTTTGGAGTGGAAGCGGAGAGATCGCACCAGATGCCAATTCTAGATGTTATCACACCTGTGGTCACTGCAGCAGCAGGTGAATCCACTTTGTCCAAAAGGGATCTATTCCATTCAATTGCAAATGATCTAGATAAGACAGAGAACTGCAGCACGGGGACATAGCCGAGTTGGTCAGGTTGAGTGGTGATGAATTTGCTATTTGGATGAATAAAGAAAGTCAAAAGTGTGAAAGATAAAAAACAAAAGGAGGAAGTGTGAAAAGTGAATGGGCCAAATTGAGGTGCATATGAAGACGTATGCTTTCTTCCAATTCATTAAATCGGGCTAATATGAATCAGGTGAATTGAGTTCTGCTTTTGGAAACTGGGTTAAGAAGGGGTGCACCGTTCCTGGAGGTACTGCAATACCAGGTCAATGCGTGGAGTGGACAGAGCAAGCTCTTTTTCCATCTCCCTGTTCTAAAAATCCATTTAATATATGGTCCCCAGATAGGGGACGTATCAGATATTAAACTGATAAGAACAGATACTACACTTGATCTTAGCCAAAAGGCCGAGAAGCGATAACCAGAATTGGTTTGGGCCTCGAGTGGCACCCTGGCCTATGCCGGACACATCTTAGGGAGAGAGAGCGAGAGGGAGACAAACCCACGCCTACACAAGACATTTTGTCACCCAAGCCAACCCTTGAAAAGGCTGCTTTGCAGAGCCAAAACAAGAAGAATGGTGCGTTTTGCAGCCGCCGCCCACTGCAATGAATCTGAATAACTCCTCCTTTAGGGCGCAAGCAACTCCCCTCCCCCTTGCAGTCTTTCCAATTCACGATACAAAAAGACGGACAGGACAGGTTGCCTGACTTTCCGTCACTGCCACCCTTTGCCATCCTTACCCGTAGAAAGCCCTTTCATCATCCCCAAACCCTAATCTTTTCCCTTTCCTTCCCAGCCCCCAAACCCTGCCCTCTGTACCTTTCTCACCACCCGCTTCCCTTCTCCTGTCATCCCCCTACCACCCGGGAAAAAAAGAGATTGCCCCCTCCTTCCACTAGCCCACCCTCCCACCCAAAGAACAACTTCTTCTGCGCAGCTTGTTTTCTAGGCAGCAGCGCTATTGTGATGTCATCGGGGGGCATTGTGACAAGCCGCCAGTGTTCCGTCTCTTCATGTTGTGCACAGTTCAAACGGAAAATACATCAACAGGCAGACTACAGAAAAGCTTACTATCAAAGGTTAGAGGGGGGCTTTCTCAGAGGGCTTTTTACAGTTTTTCTATTCCCAATTAGCCGTTTAAGTGTACTTATTGAAAGTAGTAATTCTTTCATAGGCCGCCCTTTCTTAGTATTTGACGTTCCTTATATTGCGGTATGAGGCTTCGCAGTAGGTTGCAAACATTCATCACCCATGACTGTCCCCAATTGAGCTCAGAAGCTCAATGTCTATCATGACCTCTCTTTTAGAATGTCCAAGAGCAAGCAAACTATTCCTCCAGGAGAGGGCGCCAACAGACTACTAAAGAGATCATCATTACTCAAAGAAAACCCCAAAAACCAATGCATGATAGGAATAAACAGGTAACTTTCTTTGGAGTGGAAGCGGAGAGATCGCACCAGATGCCAATTCTAGATGTTATCACACCTGTGGTCACTGCAGCAGCAGGTGAATCCACTTTGTCCAAAAGGGATCTATTCCATTCAATTGCAAATGATCTAGATAAGACAGAGAACTGCAGCACGGGGACATAGCCGAGTTGGTCAGGTTGAGTGGTGATGAGTTTGCTATTTGGATGAATAAAGAAAGTCAAAAGTGTGAAAGATAAAAAACAAAAGGAGGAAGTGTGAAAAGTGAATGGGCCAAATTGAGGTGCATATGAAGACGTATGCTTTCTTCCAATTCATTAAATCGGGCTAATATGAATCAGGTGAATTGAGTTCTGCTTTTGGAAACTGGGTTAAGAAGGGGTGCACCGTTCCTGGAGGTACTGCAATACCAGGTCAATGCGTGGAGTGGACAGAGCAAGCTCTTTTTCCATCTCCCTGTTCTAAAAATCCATTTAATATATGGTCCCCAGATAGGGGACGTATCAGATATTAAACTGATAAGAACAGATACTACACTTGATCTTAGCCAAAAGGCCGAGAAGCGATAACCAGAATTGGTTTGGGCCTCGAGTGGCACCCTGGCCTATGCCGGACACATCTTAGGGAGAGAGAGCGAGAGGGAGACAAACCCACGCCTACACAAGACATTTTGTCACCCAAGCCAACCCTTGAAAAGGCTGCTTTGCAGAGCCAAAACAAGAAGAATGGTGCGTTTTGCAGCCGCCGCCCACTGCAATGAATCTGAATAACTCCTCCTTTAGGGCGCAAGCAACTCCCCTCCCCCTTGCAGTCTTTCCAATTCACGATACAAAAAGACGGACAGGACAGGTTGCCTGACTTTCCGTCACTGCCACCCTTTGCCATCCTTACCCGTAGAAAGCCCTTTCATCATCCCCAAACCCTAATCTTTTCCCTTTCCTTCCCAGCCCCCAAACCCTGCCCTCTGTACCTTTCTCACCACCCGCTTCCCTTCTCCTGTCATCCCCCTACCACCCGGGAAAAAAAGAGATTGCCCCCTCCTTCCACTAGCCCACCCTCCCACCCAAAGAACAACTTCTTCTGCGCAGCTTGTTTTCTAGGCAGCAGCGCTATTGTGATGTCATCGGGGGGCATTGTGACAAGCCGCCAGTGTTCCGTCTCTTCATGTTGTGCACAGTTCAAACGGAAAATACATCAACAGGCAGACTACAGAAAAGCTTACTATCAAAGGTTAGAGGGGGGCTTTCTCAGAGGGCTTTTTACAGTTTTTCTATTCCCAATTAGCCGTTTAAGTGTACTTATTGAAAGTAGTAATTCTTTCATAGGCCGCCCTTTCTTAGTATTTGACGTTCCTTATATTGCGGTATGAGGCTTCGCAGTAGGTTGCAAACATTCATCACCCATGACTGTCCCCAATTGAGCTCAGAAGCTCAATGTCTATCATGACCTCTCTTTTAGAATGTCCAAGAGCAAGCAAACTATTCCTCCAGGAGAGGGCGCCAACAGACTACTAAAGAGATCATCATTACTCAAAGAAAACCCCAAAAACCAATGCATGATAGGAATAAACAGGTAACTTTCTTTGGAGTGGAAGCGGAGAGATCGCACCAGATGCCAATTCTAGATGTTATCACACCTGTGGTCACTGCAGCAGCAGGTGAATCCACTTTGTCCAAAAGGGATCTATTCCATTCAATTGCAAATGATCTAGATAAGACAGAGAACTGCAGCACGGGGACATAGCCGAGTTGGTCAGGTTGAGTGGTGATGAGTTTGCTATTTGGATGAATAAAGAAAGTCAAAAGTGTGAAAGATAAAAAACAAAAGGAGGAAGTGTGAAAAGTGAATGGGCCAAATTGAGGTGCATATGAAGACGTATGCTTTCTTCCAATTCATTAAATCGGGCTAATATGAATCAGGTGAATTGAGTTCTGCTTTTGGAAACTGGGTTAAGAAGGGGTGCACCGTTCCTGGAGGTACTGCAATACCAGGTCAATGCGTGGAGTGGACAGAGCAAGCTCTTTTTCCATCTCCCTGTTCTAAAAATCCATTTAATATATGGTCCCCAGATAGGGGACGTATCAGATATTAAACTGATAAGAACAGATACTACACTTGATCTTAGCCAAAAGGCCGAGAAGCGATAACCAGAATTGGTTTGGGCCTCGAGTGGCACCCTGGCCTATGCCGGACACATCTTAGGGAGAGAGAGCGAGAGGGAGACAAACCCACGCCTACACAAGACATTTTGTCACCCAAGCCAACCCTTGAAAAGGCTGCTTTGCAGAGCCAAAACAAGAAGAATGGTGCGTTTTGCAGCCGCCGCCCACTGCAATGAATCTGAATAACTCCTCCTTTAGGGCGCAAGCAACTCCCCTCCCCCTTGCAGTCTTTCCAATTCACGATACAAAAAGACGGACAGGACAGGTTGCCTGACTTTCCGTCACTGCCACCCTTTGCCATCCTTACCCGTAGAAAGCCCTTTCATCATCCCCAAACCCTAATCTTTTCCCTTTCCTTCCCAGCCCCCAAACCCTGCCCTCTGTACCTTTCTCACCACCCGCTTCCCTTCTCCTGTCATCCCCCTACCACCCGGGAAAAAAAGAGATTGCCCCCTCCTTCCACTAGCCCACCCTCCCACCCAAAGAACAACTTCTTCTGCGCAGCTTGTTTTCTAGGCAGCAGCGCTATTGTGATGTCATCGGGGGGCATTGTGACAAGCCGCCAGTGTTCCGTCTCTTCATGTTGTGCACAGTTCAAACGGAAAATACATCAACAGGCAGACTACAGAAAAGCTTACTATCAAAGGTTAGAGGGGGGCTTTCTCAGAGGGCTTTTTACAGTTTTTCTATTCCCAATTAGCCGTTTAAGTGTACTTATTGAAAGTAGTAATTCTTTCATAGGCCGCCCTTTCTTAGTATTTGACGTTCCTTATATTGCGGTATGAGGCTTCGCAGTAGGTTGCAAACATTCATCACCCATGACTGTCCCCAATTGAGCTCAGAAGCTCAATGTCTATCATGACCTCTCTTTTAGAATGTCCAAGAGCAAGCAAACTATTCCTCCAGGAGAGGGCGCCAACAGACTACTAAAGAGATCATCATTACTCAAAGAAAACCCCAAAAACCAATGCATGATAGGAATAAACAGGTAACTTTCTTTGGAGTGGAAGCGGAGAGATCGCACCAGATGCCAATTCTAGATGTTATCACACCTGTGGTCACTGCAGCAGCAGGTGAATCCACTTTGTCCAAAAGGGATCTATTCCATTCAATTGCAAATGATCTAGATAAGACAGAGAACTGCAGCACGGGGACATAGCCGAGTTGGTCAGGTTGAGTGGTGATGAGTTTGCTATTTGGATGAATAAAGAAAGTCAAAAGTGTGAAAGATAAAAAACAAAAGGAGGAAGTGTGAAAAGTGAATGGGCCAAATTGAGGTGCATATGAAGACGTATGCTTTCTTCCAATTCATTAAATCGGGCTAATATGAATCAGGTGAATTGAGTTCTGCTTTTGGAAACTGGGTTAAGAAGGGGTGCACCGTTCCTGGAGGTACTGCAATACCAGGTCAATGCGTGGAGTGGACAGAGCAAGCTCTTTTTCCATCTCCCTGTTCTAAAAATCCATTTAATATATGGTCCCCAGATAGGGGACGTATCAGATATTAAACTGATAAGAACAGATTTTTTGATTTAATGAAGCTTTCCAAAGCACCGCAAAAAATGCATGACCGAAGTCACACCAAAAACAGTGCAAAGGCTAGGATTCGTGTGGACCCTTCCGTGAGGAGAGGGTCCCCAAAAATCAACCCCGTCCCTCCGAGCCAGAAGGCCACAGCAAGGGTCAGGGATCTTCGGTGCTCCCCCAAGCCGAAGCCTGGTTGAGCCTTGTCGTTGCTCCCAGCGTCCACCCAGGCATCTTACCCAAGTGGAGTAGAGAGCTACTAGTTGTTGGTTTCGCAGCCGAAACTGCCCGGACCGTCAACCGGTGTTAGTTTCTCAGCCCAAGGCTAACCGGACCTCCAACCGGGTGTTGGTTTCTCAGCCGAAGCTGACCCGGACCTCCAACCGGGTGTTGGTTTCTCAGCCGAAGCTGACCCGGACCTCCAACCGGGTGTTGGTTTCTCAGCCGAAGCTGACCCGGACCTCAAACCGGGTGTTGGTTTCTCAGCCGAAGCTGACCCGGACCTCCAACCGGGTGTTGGTTTCTCAGCCCAAAGCTGAACGGACCTCCGACCATGATTATAAAAATTTCCCTTCCTAGCCAGAAGGCCGGGATAGAGCAATATGCTCAGAAAGTATGAAAGGGCAAGGTACGGTGTGCTACAGAGCCCAAGGCTCGCCGGGGTCCCAAGCCAGCAAGCTCAGACTCACTCCAGGGTCGTCAGTCCTGGGGCACATTGCACCATAGCCCCCACACTTACTCAGTCTAATAGCCTCGATCCTGGTAGGGCCATGTTTTCCTCTAGATGAATATACTATACATCCAGAGTACTAGCAAGCGCAACCTTCCAGTGTGCATTGCATCTGCCGAGCCTCACAGATACTACACTTGATCTTAGCCAAAAGGCCGAGAAGCGATAACCAGAATTGGTTTGGGCCTCGAGTGGCACCCTGGCCTATGCCGGACACATCTTAGGGAGAGAGAGCGAGAGGGAGACAAACCCACGCCTACACAAGACATTTTGTCACCCAAGCCAACCCTTGAAAAGGCTGCTTTGCAGAGCCAAAACAAGAAGAATGGTGCGTTTTGCAGCCGCCGCCCACTGCAATGAATCTGAATAACTCCTCCTTTAGGGCGCAAGCAACTCCCCTCCCCCTTGCAGTCTTTCCAATTCACGATACAAAAAGACGGACAGGACAGGTTGCCTGACTTTCCGTCACTGCCACCCTTTGCCATCCTTACCCGTAGAAAGCCCTTTCATCATCCCCAAACCCTAATCTTTTCCCTTTCCTTCCCAGCCCCCAAACCCTGCCCTCTGTACCTTTCTCACCACCCGCTTCCCTTCTCCTGTCATCCCCCTACCACCCGGGAAAAAAAGAGATTGCCCCCTCCTTCCACTAGCCCACCCTCCCACCCAAAGAACAACTTCTTCTGCGCAGCTTGTTTTCTAGACAGCAGCGCTATTGTGATGTCATCGGGGGGCATTGTGACAAGCCGCCAGTGTTCCGTCTCTTCATGTTGTGCACAGTTCAAACGGAAAATACATCAACAGGCAGACTACAGAAAAGCTTACTATCAAAGGTTAGAGGGGGGCTTTCTCAGAGGGCTTTTTACAGTTTTTCTATTCCCAATTAGCCGTTTAAGTGTACTTATTGAAAGTAGTAATTCTTTCATAGGCCGCCCTTTCTTAGTATTTGACGTTCCTTATATTGCGGTATGAGGCTTCGCAGTAGGTTGCAAACATTCATCACCCATGACTGTCCCCAATTGAGCTCAGAAGCTCAATGTCTATCATGACCTCTCTTTTAGAATGTCCAAGAGCAAGCAAACTATTCCTCCAGGAGAGGGCGCCAACAGACTACTAAAGAGATCATCATTACTCAAAGAAAACCCCAAAAACCAATGCATGATAGGAATAAACAGGTAACTTTCTTTGGAGTGGAAGCGGAGAGATCGCACCAGATGCCAATTCTAGATGTTATCACACCTGTGGTCACTGCAGCAGCAGGTGAATCCACTTTGTCCAAAAGGGATCTATTCCATTCAATTGCAAATGATCTAGATAAGACAGAGAACTGCAGCACGGGGACATAGCCGAGTTGGTCAGGTTGAGTGGTGATGAGTTTGCTATTTGGATGAATAAAGAAAGTCAAAAGTGTGAAAGATAAAAAACAAAAGGAGGAAGTGTGAAAAGTGAATGGGCCAAATTGAGGTGCATATGAAGACGTATGCTTTCTTCCAATTCATTAAATCGGGCTAATATGAATCAGGTGAATTGAGTTCTGCTTTTGGAAACTGGGTTAAGAAGGGGTGCACCGTTCCTGGAGGTACTGCAATACCAGGTCAATGCGTGGAGTGGACAGAGCAAGCTCTTTTTCCATCTCCCTGTTCTAAAAATCCATTTAATATATGGTCCCCAGATAGGGGACGTATCAGATATTAAACTGATAAGAACAGATACTACACTTGATCTTAGCCAAAAGGCCGAGAAGCGATAACCAGAATTGGTTTGGGCCTCGAGTGGCACCCTGGCCTATGCCGGACACATCTTAGGGAGAGAGAGCGAGAGGGAGACAAACCCACGCCTACACAAGACATTTTGTCACCCAAGCCAACCCTTGAAAAGGCTGCTTTGCAGAGCCAAAACAAGAAGAATGGTGCGTTTTGCAGCCGCCGCCCACTGCAATGAATCTGAATAACTCCTCCTTTAGGGCGCAAGCAACTCCCCTCCCCCTTGCAGTCTTTCCAATTCACGATACAAAAAGACGGACAGGACAGGTTGCCTGACTTTCCGTCACTGCCACCCTTTGCCATCCTTACCCGTAGAAAGCCCTTTCATCATCCCCAAACCCTAATCTTTTCCCTTTCCTTCCCAGCCCCCAAACCCTGCCCTCTGTACCTTTCTCACCACCCGCTTCCCTTCTCCTGTCATCCCCCTACCACCCGGGAAAAAAAGAGATTGCCCCCTCCTTCCACTAGCCCACCCTCCCACCCAAAGAACAACTTCTTCTGCGCAGCTTGTTTTCTAGGCAGCAGCGCTATTGTGATGTCATCGGGGGGCATTGTGACAAGCCGCCAGTGTTCCGTCTCTTCATGTTGTGCACAGTTCAAACGGAAAATACATCAACAGGCAGACTACAGAAAAGCTTACTATCAAAGGTTAGAGGGGGGCTTTCTCAGAGGGCTTTTTACAGTTTTTCTATTCCCAATTAGCCGTTTAAGTGTACTTATTGAAAGTAGTAATTCTTTCATAGGCCGCCCTTTCTTAGTATTTGACGTTCCTTATATTGCGGTATGAGGCTTCGCAGTAGGTTGCAAACATTCATCACCCATGACTGTCCCCAATTGAGCTCAGAAGCTCAATGTCTATCATGACCTCTCTTTTAGAATGTCCAAGAGCAAGCAAACTATTCCTCCAGGAGAGGGCGCCAACAGACTACTAAAGAGATCATCATTACTCAAAGAAAACCCCAAAAACCAATGCATGATAGGAATAAACAGGTAACTTTCTTTGGAGTGGAAGCGGAGAGATCGCACCAGATGCCAATTCTAGATGTTATCACACCTGTGGTCACTGCAGCAGCAGGTGAATCCACTTTGTCCAAAAGGGATCTATTCCATTCAATTGCAAATGATCTAGATAAGACAGAGAACTGCAGCACGGGGACATAGCCGAGTTGGTCAGGTTGAGTGGTGATGAGTTTGCTATTTGGATGAATAAAGAAAGTCAAAAGTGTGAAAGATAAAAAACAAAAGGAGGAAGTGTGAAAAGTGAATGGGCCAAATTGAGGTGCATATGAAGACGTATGCTTTCTTCCAATTCATTAAATCGGGCTAATATGAATCAGGTGAATTGAGTTCTGCTTTTGGAAACTGGGTTAAGAAGGGGTGCACCGTTCCTGGAGGTACTGCAATACCAGGTCAATGCGTGGAGTGGACAGAGCAAGCTCTTTTTCCATCTCCCTGTTCTAAAAATCCATTTAATATATGGTCCCCAGATAGGGGACGTATCAGATATTAAACTGATAAGAACAGATACTACACTTGATCTTAGCCAAAAGGCCGAGAAGCGATAACCAGAATTGGTTTGGGCCTCGAGTGGCACCCTGGCCTATGCCGGACACATCTTAGGGAGAGAGAGCGAGAGGGAGACAAACCCACGCCTACACAAGACATTTTGTCACCCAAGCCAACCCTTGAAAAGGCTGCTTTGCAGAGCCAAAACAAGAAGAATGGTGCGTTTTGCAGCCGCCGCCCACTGCAATGAATCTGAATAACTCCTCCTTTAGGGCGCAAGCAACTCCCCTCCCCCTTGCAGTCTTTCCAATTCACGATACAAAAAGACGGACAGGACAGGTTGCCTGACTTTCCGTCACTGCCACCCTTTGCCATCCTTACCCGTAGAAAGCCCTTTCATCATCCCCAAACCCTAATCTTTTCCCTTTCCTTCCCAGCCCCCAAACCCTGCCCTCTGTACCTTTCTCACCACCCGCTTCCCTTCTCCTGTCATCCCCCTACCACCCGGGAAAAAAAGAGATTGCCCCCTCCTTCCACTAGCCCACCCTCCCACCCAAAGAACAACTTCTTCTGCGCAGCTTGTTTTCTAGGCAGCAGCGCTATTGTGATGTCATCGGGGGGCATTGTGACAAGCCGCCAGTGTTCCGTCTCTTCATGTTGTGCACAGTTCAAACGGAAAATACATCAACAGGCAGACTACAGAAAAGCTTACTATCAAAGGTTAGAGGGGGGCTTTCTCAGAGGGCTTTTTACAGTTTTTCTATTCCCAATTAGCCGTTTAAGTGTACTTATTGAAAGTAGTAATTCTTTCATAGGCCGCCCTTTCTTAGTATTTGACGTTCCTTATATTGCGGTATGAGGCTTCGCAGTAGGTTGCAAACATTCATCACCCATGACTGTCCCCAATTGAGCTCAGAAGCTCAATGTCTATCATGACCTCTCTTTTAGAATGTCCAAGAGCAAGCAAACTATTCCTCCAGGAGAGGGCGCCAACAGACTACTAAAGAGATCATCATTACTCAAAGAAAACCCCAAAAACCAATGCATGATAGGAATAAACAGGTAACTTTCTTTGGAGTGGAAGCGGAGAGATCGCACCAGATGCCAATTCTAGATGTTATCACACCTGTGGTCACTGCAGCAGCAGGTGAATCCACTTTGTCCAAAAGGGATCTATTCCATTCAATTGCAAATGATCTAGATAAGACAGAGAACTGCAGCACGGGGACATAGCCGAGTTGGTCAGGTTGAGTGGTGATGAGTTTGCTATTTGGATGAATAAAGAAAGTCAAAAGTGTGAAAGATAAAAAACAAAAGGAGGAAGTGTGAAAAGTGAATGGGCCAAATTGAGGTGCATATGAAGACGTATGCTTTCTTCCAATTCATTAAATCGGGCTAATATGAATCAGGTGAATTGAGTTCTGCTTTTGGAAACTGGGTTAAGAAGGGGTGCACCGTTCCTGGAGGTACTGCAATACCAGGTCAATGCGTGGAGTGGACAGAGCAAGCTCTTTTTCCATCTCCCTGTTCTAAAAATCCATTTAATATATGGTCCCCAGATAGGGGACGTATCAGATATTAAACTGATAAGAACAGATACTACACTTGATCTTAGCCAAAAGGCCGAGAAGCGATAACCAGAATTGGTTTGGGCCTCGAGTGGCACCCTGGCCTATGCCGGACACATCTTAGGGAGAGAGAGCGAGAGGGAGACAAACCCACGCCTACACAAGACATTTTGTCACCCAAGCCAACCCTTGAAAAGGCTGCTTTGCAGAGCCAAAACAAGAAGAATGGTGCGTTTTGCAGCCGCCGCCCACTGCAATGAATCTGAATAACTCCTCCTTTAGGGCGCAAGCAACTCCCCTCCCCCTTGCAGTCTTTCCAATTCACGATACAAAAAGACGGACAGGACAGGTTGCCTGACTTTCCGTCACTGCCACCCTTTGCCATCCTTACCCGTAGAAAGCCCTTTCATCATCCCCAAACCCTAATCTTTTCCCTTTCCTTCCCAGCCCCCAAACCCTGCCCTCTGTACCTTTCTCACCACCCGCTTCCCTTCTCCTGTCATCCCCCTACCACCCGGGAAAAAAAGAGATTGCCCCCTCCTTCCACTAGCCCACCCTCCCACCCAAAGAACAACTTCTTCTGCGCAGCTTGTTTTCTAGGCAGCAGCGCTATTGTGATGTCATCGGGGGGCATTGTGACAAGCCGCCAGTGTTCCGTCTCTTCATGTTGTGCACAGTTCAAACGGAAAATACATCAACAGGCAGACTACAGAAAAGCTTACTATCAAAGGTTAGAGGGGGGCTTTCTCAGAGGGCTTTTTACAGTTTTTCTATTCCCAATTAGCCGTTTAAGTGTACTTATTGAAAGTAGTAATTCTTTCATAGGCCGCCCTTTCTTAGTATTTGACGTTCCTTATATTGCGGTATGAGGCTTCGCAGTAGGTTGCAAACATTCATCACCCATGACTGTCCCCAATTGAGCTCAGAAGCTCAATGTCTATCATGACCTCTCTTTTAGAATGTCCAAGAGCAAGCAAACTATTCCTCCAGGAGAGGGCGCCAACAGACTACTAAAGAGATCATCATTACTCAAAGAAAACCCCAAAAACCAATGCATGATAGGAATAAACAGGTAACTTTCTTTGGAGTGGAAGCGGAGAGATCGCACCAGATGCCAATTCTAGATGTTATCACACCTGTGGTCACTGCAGCAGCAGGTGAATCCACTTTGTCCAAAAGGGATCTATTCCATTCAATTGCAAATGATCTAGATAAGACAGAGAACTGCAGCACGGGGACATAGCCGAGTTGGTCAGGTTGAGTGGTGATGAGTTTGCTATTTGGATGAATAAAGAAAGTCAAAAGTGTGAAAGATAAAAAACAAAAGGAGGAAGTGTGAAAAGTGAATGGGCCAAATTGAGGTGCATATGAAGACGTATGCTTTCTTCCAATTCATTAAATCGGGCTAATATGAATCAGGTGAATTGAATTCTGCTTTTGGAAACTGGGTTAAGAAGGGGTGCACCGTTCCTGGAGGTACTGCAATACCAGGTCAATGCGTGGAGTGGACAGAGCAAGCTCTTTTTCCATCTCCCTGTTCTAAAAATCCATTTAATATATGGTCCCCAGATAGGGGACGTATCAGATATTAAACTGATAAGAACAGATACTACACTTGATCTTAGCCAAAAGGCCGAGAAGCGATAACCAGAATTGGTTTGGGCCTCGAGTGGCACCCTGGCCTATGCCGGACACATCTTAGGGAGAGAGAGCGAGAGGGAGACAAACCCACGCCTACACAAGACATTTTGTCACCCAAGCCAACCCTTGAAAAGGCTGCTTTGCAGAGCCAAAACAAGAAGAATGGTGCGTTTTGCAGCCGCCGCCCACTGCAATGAATCTGAATAACTCCTCCTTTAGGGCGCAAGCAACTCCCCTCCCCCTTGCAGTCTTTCCAATTCACGATACAAAAAGACGGACAGGACAGGTTGCCTGACTTTCCGTCACTGCCACCCTTTGCCATCCTTACCCGTAGAAAGCCCTTTCATCATCCCCAAACCCTAATCTTTTCCCTTTCCTTCCCAGCCCCCAAACCCTGCCCTCTGTACCTTTCTCACCACCCGCTTCCCTTCTCCTGTCATCCCCCTACCACCCGGGAAAAAAAGAGATTGCCCCCTCCTTCCACTAGCCCACCCTCCCACCCAAAGAACAACTTCTTCTGCGCAGCTTGTTTTCTAGGCAGCAGCGCTATTGTGATGTCATCGGGGGGCATTGTGACAAGCCGCCAGTGTTCCGTCTCTTCATGTTGTGCACAGTTCAAACGGAAAATACATCAACAGGCAGACTACAGAAAAGCTTACTATCAAAGGTTAGAGGGGGGCTTTCTCAGAGGGCTTTTTACAGTTTTTCTATTCCCAATTAGCCGTTTAAGTGTACTTATTGAAAGTAGTAATTCTTTCATAGGCCGCCCTTTCTTAGTATTTGACGTTCCTTATATTGCGGTATGAGGCTTCGCAGTAGGTTGCAAACATTCATCACCCATGACTGTCCCCAATTGAGCTCAGAAGCTCAATGTCTATCATGACCTCTCTTTTAGAATGTCCAAGAGCAAGCAAACTATTCCTCCAGGAGAGGGCGCCAACAGACTACTAAAGAGATCATCATTACTCAAAGAAAACCCCAAAAACCAATGCATGATAGGAATAAACAGGTAACTTTCTTTGGAGTGGAAGCGGAGAGATCGCACCAGATGCCAATTCTAGATGTTATCACACCTGTGGTCACTGCAGCAGCAGGTGAATCCACTTTGTCCAAAAGGGATCTATTCCATTCAATTGCAAATGATCTAGATAAGACAGAGAACTGCAGCACGGGGACATAGCCGAGTTGGTCAGGTTGAGTGGTGATGAGTTTGCTATTTGGATGAATAAAGAAAGTCAAAAGTGTGAAAGATAAAAAACAAAAGGAGGAAGTGTGAAAAGTGAATGGGCCAAATTGAGGTGCATATGAAGACGTATGCTTTCTTCCAATTCATTAAATCGGGCTAATATGAATCAGGTGAATTGAGTTCTGCTTTTGGAAACTGGGTTAAGAAGGGGTGCACCGTTCCTGGAGGTACTGCAATACCAGGTCAATGCGTGGAGTGGACAGAGCAAGCTCTTTTTCCATCTCCCTGTTCTAAAAATCCATTTAATATATGGTCCCCAGATAGGGGACGTATCAGATATTAAACTGATAAGAACAGATACTACACTTGATCTTAGCCAAAAGGCCGAGAAGCGATAACCAGAATTGGTTTGGGCCTCGAGTGGCACCCTGGCCTATGCCGGACACATCTTAGGGAGAGAGAGCGAGAGGGAGACAAACCCACGCCTACACAAGACATTTTGTCACCCAAGCCAACCCTTGAAAAGGCTGCTTTGCAGAGCCAAAACAAGAAGAATGGTGCGTTTTGCAGCCGCCGCCCACTGCAATGAATCTGAATAACTCCTCCTTTAGGGCGCAAGCAACTCCCCTCCCCCTTGCAGTCTTTCCAATTCACGATACAAAAAGACGGACAGGACAGGTTGCCTGACTTTCCGTCACTGCCACCCTTTGCCATCCTTACCCGTAGAAAGCCCTTTCATCATCCCCAAACCCTAATCTTTTCCCTTTCCTTCCCAGCCCCCAAACCCTGCCCTCTGTACCTTTCTCACCACCCGCTTCCCTTCTCCTGTCATCCCCCTACCACCCGGGAAAAAAAGAGATTGCCCCCTCCTTCCACTAGCCCACCCTCCCACCCAAAGAACAACTTCTTCTGCGCAGCTTGTTTTCTAGGCAGCAGCGCTATTGTGATGTCATCGGGGGGCATTGTGACAAGCCGCCAGTGTTCCGTCTCTTCATGTTGTGCACAGTTCAAACGGAAAATACATCAACAGGCAGACTACAGAAAAGCTTACTATCAAAGGTTAGAGGGGGGCTTTCTCAGAGGGCTTTTTACAGTTTTTCTATTCCCAATTAGCCGTTTAAGTGTACTTATTGAAAGTAGTAATTCTTTCATAGGCCGCCCTTTCTTAGTATTTGACGTTCCTTATATTGCGGTATGAGGCTTCGCAGTAGGTTGCAAACATTCATCACCCATGACTGTCCCCAATTGAGCTCAGAAGCTCAATGTCTATCATGACCTCTCTTTTAGAATGTCCAAGAGCAAGCAAACTATTCCTCCAGGAGAGGGCGCCAACAGACTACTAAAGAGATCATCATTACTCAAAGAAAACCCCAAAAACCAATGCATGATAGGAATAAACAGGTAACTTTCTTTGGAGTGGAAGCGGAGAGATCGCACCAGATGCCAATTCTAGATGTTATCACACCTGTGGTCACTGCAGCAGCAGGTGAATCCACTTTGTCCAAAAGGGATCTATTCCATTCAATTGCAAATGATCTAGATAAGACAGAGAACTGCAGCACGGGGACATAGCCGAGTTGGTCAGGTTGAGTGGTGATGAGTTTGCTATTTGGATGAATAAAGAAAGTCAAAAGTGTGAAAGATAAAAAACAAAAGGAGGAAGTGTGAAAAGTGAATGGGCCAAATTGAGGTGCATATGAAGACGTATGCTTTCTTCCAATTCATTAAATCGGGCTAATATGAATCAGGTGAATTGAGTTCTGCTTTTGGAAACTGGGTTAAGAAGGGGTGCACCGTTCCTGGAGGTACTGCAATACCAGGTCAATGCGTGGAGTGGACAGAGCAAGCTCTTTTTCCATCTCCCTGTTCTAAAAATCCATTTAATATATGGTCCCCAGATAGGGGACGTATCAGATATTAAACTGATAAGAACAGATACTACACTTGATCTTAGCCAAAAGGCCGAGAAGCGATAACCAGAATTGGTTTGGGCCTCGAGTGGCACCCTGGCCTATGCCGGACACATCTTAGGGAGAGAGAGCGAGAGGGAGACAAACCCACGCCTACACAAGACATTTTGTCACCCAAGCCAACCCTTGAAAAGGCTGCTTTGCAGAGCCAAAACAAGAAGAATGGTGCGTTTTGCAGCCGCCGCCCACTGCAATGAATCTGAATAACTCCTCCTTTAGGGCGCAAGCAACTCCCCTCCCCCTTGCAGTCTTTCCAATTCACGATACAAAAAGACGGACAGGACAGGTTGCCTGACTTTCCGTCACTGCCACCCTTTGCCATCCTTACCCGTAGAAAGCCCTTTCATCATCCCCAAACCCTAATCTTTTCCCTTTCCTTCCCAGCCCCCAAACCCTGCCCTCTGTACCTTTCTCACCACCCGCTTCCCTTCTCCTGTCATCCCCCTACCACCCGGGAAAAAAAGAGATTGCCCCCTCCTTCCACTAGCCCACCCTCCCACCCAAAGAACAACTTCTTCTGCGCAGCTTGTTTTCTAGGCAGCAGCGCTATTGTGATGTCATCGGGGGGCATTGTGACAAGCCGCCAGTGTTCCGTCTCTTCATGTTGTGCACAGTTCAAACGGAAAATACATCAACAGGCAGACTACAGAAAAGCTTACTATCAAAGGTTAGAGGGGGGCTTTCTCAGAGGGCTTTTTACAGTTTTTCTATTCCCAATTAGCCGTTTAAGTGTACTTATTGAAAGTAGTAATTCTTTCATAGGCCGCCCTTTCTTAGTATTTGACGTTCCTTATATTGCGGTATGAGGCTTCGCAGTAGGTTGCAAACATTCATCACCCATGACTGTCCCCAATTGAGCTCAGAAGCTCAATGTCTATCATGACCTCTCTTTTAGAATGTCCAAGAGCAAGCAAACTATTCCTCCAGGAGAGGGCGCCAACAGACTACTAAAGAGATCATCATTACTCAAAGAAAACCCCAAAAACCAATGCATGATAGGAATAAACAGGTAACTTTCTTTGGAGTGGAAGCGGAGAGATCGCACCAGATGCCAATTCTAGATGTTATCACACCTGTGGTCACTGCAGCAGCAGGTGAATCCACTTTGTCCAAAAGGGATCTATTCCATTCAATTGCAAATGATCTAGATAAGACAGAGAACTGCAGCACGGGGACATAGCCGAGTTGGTCAGGTTGAGTGGTGATGAGTTTGCTATTTGGATGAATAAAGAAAGTCAAAAGTGTGAAAGATAAAAAACAAAAGGAGGAAGTGTGAAAAGTGAATGGGCCAAATTGAGGTGCATATGAAGACGTATGCTTTCTTCCAATTCATTAAATCGGGCTAATATGAATCAGGTGAATTGAGTTCTGCTTTTGGAAACTGGGTTAAGAAGGGGTGCACCGTTCCTGGAGGTACTGCAATACCAGGTCAATGCGTGGAGTGGACAGAGCAAGCTCTTTTTCCATCTCCCTGTTCTAAAAATCCATTTAATATATGGTCCCCAGATAGGGGACGTATCAGATATTAAACTGATAAGAACAGATACTACACTTGATCTTAGCCAAAAGGCCGAGAAGCGATAACCAGAATTGGTTTGGGCCTCGAGTGGCACCCTGGCCTATGCCGGACACATCTTAGGGAGAGAGAGCGAGAGGGAGACAAACCCACGCCTACACAAGACATTTTGTCACCCAAGCCAACCCTTGAAAAGGCTGCTTTGCAGAGCCAAAACAAGAAGAATGGTGCGTTTTGCAGCCGCCGCCCACTGCAATGAATCTGAATAACTCCTCCTTTAGGGCGCAAGCAACTCCCCTCCCCCTTGCAGTCTTTCCAATTCACGATACAAAAAGACGGACAGGACAGGTTGCCTGACTTTCCGTCACTGCCACCCTTTGCCATCCTTACCCGTAGAAAGCCCTTTCATCATCCCCAAACCCTAATCTTTTCCCTTTCCTTCCCAGCCCCCAAACCCTGCCCTCTGTACCTTTCTCACCACCCGCTTCCCTTCTCCTGTCATCCCCCTACCACCCGGGAAAAAAAGAGATTGCCCCCTCCTTCCACTAGCCCACCCTCCCACCCAAAGAACAACTTCTTCTGCGCAGCTTGTTTTCTAGGCAGCAGCGCTATTGTGATGTCATCGGGGGGCATTGTGACAAGCCGCCAGTGTTCCGTCTCTTCATGTTGTGCACAGTTCAAACGGAAAATACATCAACAGGCAGACTACAGAAAAGCTTACTATCAAAGGTTAGAGGGGGGCTTTCTCAGAGGGCTTTTTACAGTTTTTCTATTCCCAATTAGCCGTTTAAGTGTACTTATTGAAAGTAGTAATTCTTTCATAGGCCGCCCTTTCTTAGTATTTGACGTTCCTTATATTGCGGTATGAGGCTTCGCAGTAGGTTGCAAACATTCATCACCCATGACTGTCCCCAATTGAGCTCAGAAGCTCAATGTCTATCATGACCTCTCTTTTAGAATGTCCAAGAGCAAGCAAACTATTCCTCCAGGAGAGGGCGCCAACAGACTACTAAAGAGATCATCATTACTCAAAGAAAACCCCAAAAACCAATGCATGATAGGAATAAACAGGTAACTTTCTTTGGAGTGGAAGCGGAGAGATCGCACCAGATGCCAATTCTAGATGTTATCACACCTGTGGTCACTGCAGCAGCAGGTGAATCCACTTTGTCCAAAAGGGATCTATTCCATTCAATTGCAAATGATCTAGATAAGACAGAGAACTGCAGCACGGGGACATAGCCGAGTTGGTCAGGTTGAGTGGTGATGAGTTTGCTATTTGGATGAATAAAGAAAGTCAAAAGTGTGAAAGATAAAAAACAAAAGGAGGAAGTGTGAAAAGTGAATGGGCCAAATTGAGGTGCATATGAAGACGTATGCTTTCTTCCAATTCATTAAATCGGGCTAATATGAATCAGGTGAATTGAGTTCTGCTTTTGGAAACTGGGTTAAGAAGGGGTGCACCGTTCCTGGAGGTACTGCAATACCAGGTCAATGCGTGGAGTGGACAGAGCAAGCTCTTTTTCCATCTCCCTGTTCTAAAAATCCATTTAATATATGGTCCCCAGATAGGGGACGTATCAGATATTAAACTGATAAGAACAGATACTACACTTGATCTTAGCCAAAAGGCCGAGAAGCGATAACCAGAATTGGTTTGGGCCTCGAGTGGCACCCTGGCCTATGCCGGACACATCTTAGGGAGAGAGAGCGAGAGGGAGACAAACCCACGCCTACACAAGACATTTTGTCACCCAAGCCAACCCTTGAAAAGGCTGCTTTGCAGAGCCAAAACAAGAAGAATGGTGCGTTTTGCAGCCGCCGCCCACTGCAATGAATCTGAATAACTCCTCCTTTAGGGCGCAAGCAACTCCCCTCCCCCTTGCAGTCTTTCCAATTCACGATACAAAAAGACGGACAGGACAGGTTGCCTGACTTTCCGTCACTGCCACCCTTTGCCATCCTTACCCGTAGAAAGCCCTTTCATCATCCCCAAACCCTAATCTTTTCCCTTTCCTTCCCAGCCCCCAAACCCTGCCCTCTGTACCTTTCTCACCACCCGCTTCCCTTCTCCTGTCATCCCCCTACCACCCGGGAAAAAAAGAGATTGCCCCCTCCTTCCACTAGCCCACCCTCCCACCCAAAGAACAACTTCTTCTGCGCAGCTTGTTTTCTAGGCAGCAGCGCTATTGTGATGTCATCGGGGGGCATTGTGACAAGCCGCCAGTGTTCCGTCTCTTCATGTTGTGCACAGTTCAAACGGAAAATACATCAACAGGCAGACTACAGAAAAGCTTACTATCAAAGGTTAGAGGGGGGCTTTCTCAGAGGGCTTTTTACAGTTTTTCTATTCCCAATTAGCCGTTTAAGTGTACTTATTGAAAGTAGTAATTCTTTCATAGGCCGCCCTTTCTTAGTATTTGACGTTCCTTATATTGCGGTATGAGGCTTCGCAGTAGGTTGCAAACATTCATCACCCATGACTGTCCCCAATTGAGCTCAGAAGCTCAATGTCTATCATGACCTCTCTTTTAGAATGTCCAAGAGCAAGCAAACTATTCCTCCAGGAGAGGGCGCCAACAGACTACTAAAGAGATCATCATTACTCAAAGAAAACCCCAAAAACCAATGCATGATAGGAATAAACAGGTAACTTTCTTTGGAGTGGAAGCGGAGAGATCGCACCAGATGCCAATTCTAGATGTTATCACACCTGTGGTCACTGCAGCAGCAGGTGAATCCACTTTGTCCAAAAGGGATCTATTCCATTCAATTGCAAATGATCTAGATAAGACAGAGAACTGCAGCACGGGGACATAGCCGAGTTGGTCAGGTTGAGTGGTGATGAGTTTGCTATTTGGATGAATAAAGAAAGTCAAAAGTGTGAAAGATAAAAAACAAAAGGAGGAAGTGTGAAAAGTGAATGGGCCAAATTGAGGTGCATATGAAGACGTATGCTTTCTTCCAATTCATTAAATCGGGCTAATATGAATCAGGTGAATTGAGTTCTGCTTTTGGAAACTGGGTTAAGAAGGGGTGCACCGTTCCTGGAGGTACTGCAATACCAGGTCAATGCGTGGAGTGGACAGAGCAAGCTCTTTTTCCATCTCCCTGTTCTAAAAATCCATTTAATATATGGTCCCCAGATAGGGGACGTATCAGATATTAAACTGATAAGAACAGATACTACACTTGATCTTAGCCAAAAGGCCGAGAAGCGATAACCAGAATTGGTTTGGGCCTCGAGTGGCACCCTGGCCTATGCCGGACACATCTTAGGGAGAGAGAGCGAGAGGGAGACAAACCCACGCCTACACAAGACATTTTGTCACCCAAGCCAACCCTTGAAAAGGCTGCTTTGCAGAGCCAAAACAAGAAGAATGGTGCGTTTTGCAGCCGCCGCCCACTGCAATGAATCTGAATAACTCCTCCTTTAGGGCGCAAGCAACTCCCCTCCCCCTTGCAGTCTTTCCAATTCACGATACAAAAAGACGGACAGGACAGGTTGCCTGACTTTCCGTCACTGCCACCCTTTGCCATCCTTACCCGTAGAAAGCCCTTTCATCATCCCCAAACCCTAATCTTTTCCCTTTCCTTCCCAGCCCCCAAACCCTGCCCTCTGTACCTTTCTCACCACCCGCTTCCCTTCTCCTGTCATCCCCCTACCACCCGGGAAAAAAAGAGATTGCCCCCTCCTTCCACTAGCCCACCCTCCCACCCAAAGAACAACTTCTTCTGCGCAGCTTGTTTTCTAGGCAGCAGCGCTATTGTGATGTCATCGGGGGGCATTGTGACAAGCCGCCAGTGTTCCGTCTCTTCATGTTGTGCACAGTTCAAACGGAAAATACATCAACAGGCAGACTACAGAAAAGCTTACTATCAAAGGTTAGAGGGGGGCTTTCTCAGAGGGCTTTTTACAGTTTTTCTATTCCCAATTAGCCGTTTAAGTGTACTTATTGAAAGTAGTAATTCTTTCATAGGCCGCCCTTTCTTAGTATTTGACGTTCCTTATATTGCGGTATGAGGCTTCGCAGTAGGTTGCAAACATTCATCACCCATGACTGTCCCCAATTGAGCTCAGAAGCTCAATGTCTATCATGACCTCTCTTTTAGAATGTCCAAGAGCAAGCAAACTATTCCTCCAGGAGAGGGCGCCAACAGACTACTAAAGAGATCATCATTACTCAAAGAAAACCCCAAAAACCAATGCATGATAGGAATAAACAGGTAACTTTCTTTGGAGTGGAAGCGGAGAGATCGCACCAGATGCCAATTCTAGATGTTATCACACCTGTGGTCACTGCAGCAGCAGGTGAATCCACTTTGTCCAAAAGGGATCTATTCCATTCAATTGCAAATGATCTAGATAAGACAGAGAACTGCAGCACGGGGACATAGCCGAGTTGGTCAGGTTGAGTGGTGATGAGTTTGCTATTTGGATGAATAAAGAAAGTCAAAAGTGTGAAAGATAAAAAACAAAAGGAGGAAGTGTGAAAAGTGAATGGGCCAAATTGAGGTGCATATGAAGACGTATGCTTTCTTCCAATTCATTAAATCGGGCTAATATGAATCAGGTGAATTGAGTTCTGCTTTTGGAAACTGGGTTAAGAAGGGGTGCACCGTTCCTGGAGGTACTGCAATACCAGGTCAATGCGTGGAGTGGACAGAGCAAGCTCTTTTTCCATCTCCCTGTTCTAAAAATCCATTTAATATATGGTCCCCAGATAGGGGACGTATCAGATATTAAACTGATAAGAACAGATACTACACTTGATCTTAGCCAAAAGGCCGAGAAGCGATAACCAGAATTGGTTTGGGCCTCGAGTGGCACCCTGGCCTATGCCGGACACATCTTAGGGAGAGAGAGCGAGAGGGAGACAAACCCACGCCTACACAAGACATTTTGTCACCCAAGCCAACCCTTGAAAAGGCTGCTTTGCAGAGCCAAAACAAGAAGAATGGTGCGTTTTGCAGCCGCCGCCCACTGCAATGAATCTGAATAACTCCTCCTTTAGGGCGCAAGCAACTCCCCTCCCCCTTGCAGTCTTTCCAATTCACGATACAAAAAGACGGACAGGACAGGTTGCCTGACTTTCCGTCACTGCCACCCTTTGCCATCCTTACCCGTAGAAAGCCCTTTCATCATCCCCAAACCCTAATCTTTTCCCTTTCCTTCCCAGCCCCCAAACCCTGCCCTCTGTACCTTTCTCACCACCCGCTTCCCTTCTCCTGTCATCCCCCTACCACCCGGGAAAAAAAGAGATTGCCCCCTCCTTCCACTAGCCCACCCTCCCACCCAAAGAACAACTTCTTCTGCGCAGCTTGTTTTCTAGGCAGCAGCGCTATTGTGATGTCATCGGGGGGCATTGTGACAAGCCGCCAGTGTTCCGTCTCTTCATGTTGTGCACAGTTCAAACGGAAAATACATCAACAGGCAGACTACAGAAAAGCTTACTATCAAAGGTTAGAGGGGGGCTTTCTCAGAGGGCTTTTTACAGTTTTTCTATTCCCAATTAGCCGTTTAAGTGTACTTATTGAAAGTAGTAATTCTTTCATAGGCCGCCCTTTCTTAGTATTTGACGTTCCTTATATTGCGGTATGAGGCTTCGCAGTAGGTTGCAAACATTCATCACCCATGACTGTCCCCAATTGAGCTCAGAAGCTCAATGTCTATCATGACCTCTCTTTTAGAATGTCCAAGAGCAAGCAAACTATTCCTCCAGGAGAGGGCGCCAACAGACTACTAAAGAGATCATCATTACTCAAAGAAAACCCCAAAAACCAATGCATGATAGGAATAAACAGGTAACTTTCTTTGGAGTGGAAGCGGAGAGATCGCACCAGATGCCAATTCTAGATGTTATCACACCTGTGGTCACTGCAGCAGCAGGTGAATCCACTTTGTCCAAAAGGGATCTATTCCATTCAATTGCAAATGATCTAGATAAGACAGAGAACTGCAGCACGGGGACATAGCCGAGTTGGTCAGGTTGAGTGGTGATGAGTTTGCTATTTGGATGAATAAAGAAAGTCAAAAGTGTGAAAGATAAAAAACAAAAGGAGGAAGTGTGAAAAGTGAATGGGCCAAATTGAGGTGCATATGAAGACGTATGCTTTCTTCCAATTCATTAAATCGGGCTAATATGAATCAGGTGAATTGAGTTCTGCTTTTGGAAACTGGGTTAAGAAGGGGTGCACCGTTCCTGGAGGTACTGCAATACCAGGTCAATGCGTGGAGTGGACAGAGCAAGCTCTTTTTCCATCTCCCTGTTCTAAAAATCCATTTAATATATGGTCCCCAGATAGGGGACGTATCAGATATTAAACTGATAAGAAGAGATACTACACTTGATCTTAGCCAAAAGGCCGAGAAGCGATAACCAGAATTGGTTTGGGCCTCGAGTGGCACCCTGGCCTATGCCGGACACATCTTAGGGAGAGAGAGCGAGAGGGAGACAAACCCACGCCTACACAAGACATTTTGTCACCCAAGCCAACCCTTGAAAAGGCTGCTTTGCAGAGCCAAAACAAGAAGAATGGTGCGTTTTGCAGCCGCCGCCCACTGCAATGAATCTGAATAACTCCTCCTTCAGGGCGCAAGCAACTCCCCTCCCCCTTGCAGTCTTTCCAATTCACGATACAAAAAGACGGACAGGACAGGTTGCCTGACTTTCCGTCACTGCCACCCTTTGCCATCCTTACCCGTAGAAAGCCCTTTCATCATCCCCAAACCCTAATCTTTTCCCTTTCCTTCCCAGCCCCCAAACCCTGCCCTCTGTACCTTTCTCACCACCCGCTTCCCTTCTCCTGTCATCCCCCTACCACCCGGGAAAAAAAGAGATTGCCCCCTCCTTCCACTAGCCCACCCTCCCACCCAAAGAACAACTTCTTCTGCGCAGCTTGTTTTCTAGGCAGCAGCGCTATTGTGATGTCATCGGGGGGCATTGTGACAAGCCGCCAGTGTTCCGTCTCTTCATGTTGTGCACAGTTCAAACGGAAAATACATCAACAGGCAGACTACAGAAAAGCTTACTATCAAAGGTTAGAGGGGGGCTTTCTCAGAGGGCTTTTTACAGTTTTTCTATTCCCAATTAGCCGTTTAAGTGTACTTATTGAAAGTAGTAATTCTTTCATAGGCCGCCCTTTCTTAGTATTTGACGTTCCTTATATTGCGGTATGAGGCTTCGCAGTAGGTTGCAAACATTCATCACCCATGACTGTCCCCAATTGAGCTCAGAAGCTCAATGTCTATCATGACCTCTCTTTTAGAATGTCCAAGAGCAAGCAAACTATTCCTCCAGGAGAGGGCGCCAACAGACTACTAAAGAGATCATCATTACTCAAAGAAAACCCCAAAAACCAATGCATGATAGGAATAAACAGGTAACTTTCTTTGGAGTGGAAGCGGAGAGATCGCACCAGATGCCAATTCTAGATGTTATCACACCTGTGGTCACTGCAGCAGCAGGTGAATCCACTTTGTCCAAAAGGGATCTATTCCATTCAATTGCAAATGATCTAGATAAGACAGAGAACTGCAGCACGGGGACATAGCCGAGTTGGTCAGGTTGAGTGGTGATGAGTTTGCTATTTGGATGAATAAAGAAAGTCAAAAGTGTGAAAGATAAAAAACAAAAGGAGGAAGTGTGAAAAGTGAATGGGCCAAATTGAGGTGCATATGAAGACGTATGCTTTCTTCCAATTCATTAAATCGGGCTAATATGAATCAGGTGAATTGAGTTCTGCTTTTGGAAACTGGGTTAAGAAGGGGTGCACCGTTCCTGGAGGTACTGCAATACCAGGTCAATGCGTGGAGTGGACAGAGCAAGCTCTTTTTCCATCTCCCTGTTCTAAAAATCCATTTAATATATGGTCCCCAGATAGGGGACGTATCAGATATTAAACTGATAAGAACAGATACTACACTTGATCTTAGCCAAAAGGCCGAGAAGCGATAACCAGAATTGGTTTGGGCCTCGAGTGGCACCCTGGCCTATGCCGGACACATCTTAGGGAGAGAGAGCGAGAGGGAGACAAACCCACGCCTACACAAGACATTTTGTCACCCAAGCCAACCCTTGAAAAGGCTGCTTTGCAGAGCCAAAACAAGAAGAATGGTGCGTTTTGCAGCCGCCGCCCACTGCAATGAATCTGAATAACTCCTCCTTTAGGGCGCAAGCAACTCCCCTCCCCCTTGCAGTCTTTCCAATTCACGATACAAAAAGACGGACAGGACAGGTTGCCTGACTTTCCGTCACTGCCACCCTTTGCCATCCTTACCCGTAGAAAGCCCTTTCATCATCCCCAAACCCTAATCTTTTCCCTTTCCTTCCCAGCCCCCAAACCCTGCCCTCTGTACCTTTCTCACCACCCGCTTCCCTTCTCCTGTCATCCCCCTACCACCCGGGAAAAAAAGAGATTGCCCCCTCCTTCCACTAGCCCACCCTCCCACCCAAAGAACAACTTCTTCTGCGCAGCTTGTTTTCTAGGCAGCAGCGCTATTGTGATGTCATCGGGGGGCATTGTGACAAGCCGCCAGTGTTCCGTCTCTTCATGTTGTGCACAGTTCAAACGGAAAATACATCAACAGGCAGACTACAGAAAAGCTTACTATCAAAGGTTAGAGGGGGGCTTTCTCAGAGGGCTTTTTACAGTTTTTCTATTCCCAATTAGCCGTTTAAGTGTACTTATTGAAAGTAGTAATTCTTTCATAGGCCGCCCTTTCTTAGTATTTGACGTTCCTTATATTGCGGTATGAGGCTTCGCAGTAGGTTGCAAACATTCATCACCCATGACTGTCCCCAATTGAGCTCAGAAGCTCAATGTCTATCATGACCTCTCTTTTAGAATGTCCAAGAGCAAGCAAACTATTCCCAGGAGAGGGCGCCAACAGACTACTAAAGAGATCATCATTACTCAAAGAAAACCCCAAAAACCAATGCATGATAGGAATAAACAGGTAACTTTCTTTGGAGTGGAAGCGGAGAGATCGCACCAGATGCCAATTCTAGATGTTATCACACCTGTGGTCACTGCAGCAGCAGGTGAATCCACTTTGTCCAAAAGGGATCTATTCCATTCAATTGCAAATGATCTAGATAAGACAGAGAACTGCAGCACGGGGACATAGCCGAGTTGGTCAGGTTGAGTGGTGATGAGTTTGCTATTTGGATGAATAAAGAAAGTCAAAAGTGTGAAAGATAAAAAACAAAAGGAGGAAGTGTGAAAAGTGAATGGGCCAAATTGAGGTGCATATGAAGACGTATGCTTTCTTCCAATTCATTAAATCGGGCTAATATGAATCAGGTGAATTGAGTTCTGCTTTTGGAAACTGGGTTAAGAAGGGGTGCACCGTTCCTGGAGGTACTGCAATACCAGGTCAATGCGTGGAGTGGACAGAGCAAGCTCTTTTTCCATCTCCCTGTTCTAAAAATCCATTTAATATATGGTCCCCAGATAGGGGACGTATCAGATATTAAACTGATAAGAACAGATACTACACTTGATCTTAGCCAAAAGGCCGAGAAGCGATAACCAGAATTGGTTTGGGCCTCGAGTGGCACCCTGGCCTATGCCGGACACATCTTAGGGAGAGAGAGCGAGAGGGAGACAAACCCACGCCTACACAAGACATTTTGTCACCCAAGCCAACCCTTGAAAAGGCTGCTTTGCAGAGCCAAAACAAGAAGAATGGTGCGTTTTGCAGCCGCCGCCCACTGCAATGAATCTGAATAACTCCTCCTTTAGGGCGCAAGCAACTCCCCTCCCCCTTGCAGTCTTTCCAATTCACGATACAAAAAGACGGACAGGACAGGTTGCCTGACTTTCCGTCACTGCCACCCTTTGCCATCCTTACCCGTAGAAAGCCCTTTCATCATCCCCAAACCCTAATCTTTTCCCTTTCCTTCCCAGCCCCCAAACCCTGCCCTCTGTACCTTTCTCACCACCCGCTTCCCTTCTCCTGTCATCCCCCTACCACCCGGGAAAAAAAGAGATTGCCCCCTCCTTCCACTAGCCCACCCTCCCACCCAAAGAACAACTTCTTCTGCGCAGCTTGTTTTCTAGGCAGCAGCGCTATTGTGATGTCATCGGGGGGCATTGTGACAAGCCGCCAGTGTTCCGTCTCTTCATGTTGTGCACAGTTCAAACGGAAAATACATCAACAGGCAGACTACAGAAAAGCTTACTATCAAAGGTTAGAGGGGGGCTTTCTCAGAGGGCTTTTTACAGTTTTTCTATTCCCAATTAGCCGTTTAAGTGTACTTATTGAAAGTAGTAATTCTTTCATAGGCCGCCCTTTCTTAGTATTTGACGTTCCTTATATTGCGGTATGAGGCTTCGCAGTAGGTTGCAAACATTCATCACCCATGACTGTCCCCAATTGAGCTCAGAAGCTCAATGTCTATCATGACCTCTCTTTTAGAATGTCCAAGAGCAAGCAAACTATTCCTCCAGGAGAGGGCGCCAACAGACTACTAAAGAGATCATCATTACTCAAAGAAAACCCCAAAAACCAATGCATGATAGGAATAAACAGGTAACTTTCTTTGGAGTGGAAGCGGAGAGATCGCACCAGATGCCAATTCTAGATGTTATCACACCTGTGGTCACTGCAGCAGCAGGTGAATCCACTTTGTCCAAAAGGGATCTATTCCATTCAATTGCAAATGATCTAGATAAGACAGAGAACTGCAGCACGGGGACATAGCCGAGTTGGTCAGGTTGAGTGGTGATGAGTTTGCTATTTGGATGAATAAAGAAAGTCAAAAGTGTGAAAGATAAAAAACAAAAGGAGGAAGTGTGAAAAGTGAATGGGCCAAATTGAGGTGCATATGAAGACGTATGCTTTCTTCCAATTCATTAAATCGGGCTAATATGAATCAGGTGAATTGAGTTCTGCTTTTGGAAACTGGGTTAAGAAGGGGTGCACCGTTCCTGGAGGTACTGCAATACCAGGTCAATGCGTGGAGTGGACAGAGCAAGCTCTTTTTCCATCTCCCTGTTCTAAAAATCCATTTAATATATGGTCCCCAGATAGGGGACGTATCAGATATTAAACTGATAAGAACAGATACTACACTTGATCTTAGCCAAAAGGCCGAGAAGCGATAACCAGAATTGGTTTGGGCCTCGAGTGGCACCCTGGCCTATGCCGGACACATCTTAGGGAGAGAGAGCGAGAGGGAGACAAACCCACGCCTACACAAGACATTTTGTCACCCAAGCCAACCCTTGAAAAGGCTGCTTTGCAGAGCCAAAACAAGAAGAATGGTGCGTTTTGCAGCCGCCGCCCACTGCAATGAATCTGAATAACTCCTCCTTTAGGGCGCAAGCAACTCCCCTCCCCCTTGCAGTCTTTCCAATTCACGATACAAAAAGACGGACAGGACAGGTTGCCTGACTTTCCGTCACTGCCACCCTTTGCCATCCTTACCCGTAGAAAGCCCTTTCATCATCCCCAAACCCTAATCTTTTCCCTTTCCTTCCCAGCCCCCAAACCCTGCCCTCTGTACCTTTCTCACCACCCGCTTCCCTTCTCCTGTCATCCCCCTACCACCCGGGAAAAAAAGAGATTGCCCCCTCCTTCCACTAGCCCACCCTCCCACCCAAAGAACAACTTCTTCTGCGCAGCTTGTTTTCTAGGCAGCAGCGCTATTGTGATGTCATCGGGGGGCATTGTGACAAGCCGCCAGTGTTCCGTCTCTTCATGTTGTGCACAGTTCAAACGGAAAATACATCAACAGGCAGACTACAGAAAAGCTTACTATCAAAGGTTAGAGGGGGGCTTTCTCAGAGGGCTTTTTACAGTTTTTCTATTCCCAATTAGCCGTTTAAGTGTACTTATTGAAAGTAGTAATTCTTTCATAGGCCGCCCTTTCTTAGTATTTGACGTTCCTTATATTGCGGTATGAGGCTTCGCAGTAGGTTGCAAACATTCATCACCCATGACTGTCCCCAATTGAGCTCAGAAGCTCAATGTCTATCATGACCTCTCTTTTAGAATGTCCAAGAGCAAGCAAACTATTCCTCCAGGAGAGGGCGCCAACAGACTACTAAAGAGATCATCATTACTCAAAGAAAACCCCAAAAACCAATGCATGATAGGAATAAACAGGTAACTTTCTTTGGAGTGGAAGCGGAGAGATCGCACCAGATGCCAATTCTAGATGTTATCACACCTGTGGTCACTGCAGCAGCAGGTGAATCCACTTTGTCCAAAAGGGATCTATTCCATTCAATTGCAAATGATCTAGATAAGACAGAGAACTGCAGCACGGGGACATAGCCGAGTTGGTCAGGTTGAGTGGTGATGAGTTTGCTATTTGGATGAATAAAGAAAGTCAAAAGTGTGAAAGATAAAAAACAAAAGGAGGAAGTGTGAAAAGTGAATGGGCCAAATTGAGGTGCATATGAAGACGTATGCTTTCTTCCAATTCATTAAATCGGGCTAATATGAATCAGGTGAATTGAGTTCTGCTTTTGGAAACTGGGTTAAGAAGGGGTGCACCGTTCCTGGAGGTACTGCAATACCAGGTCAATGCGTGGAGTGGACAGAGCAAGCTCTTTTTCCATCTCCCTGTTCTAAAAATCCATTTAATATATGGTCCCCAGATAGGGGACGTATCAGATATTAAACTGATAAGAACAGATACTACACTTGATCTTAGCCAAAAGGCCGAGAAGCGATAACCAGAATTGGTTTGGGCCTCGAGTGGCACCCTGGCCTATGCCGGACACATCTTAGGGAGAGAGAGCGAGAGGGAGACAAACCCACGCCTACACAAGACATTTTGTCACCCAAGCCAACCCTTGAAAAGGCTGCTTTGCAGAGCCAAAACAAGAAGAATGGTGCGTTTTGCAGCCGCCGCCCACTGCAATGAATCTGAATAACTCCTCCTTTAGGGCGCAAGCAACTCCCCTCCCCCTTGCAGTCTTTCCAATTCACGATACAAAAAGACGGACAGGACAGGTTGCCTGACTTTCCGTCACTGCCACCCTTTGCCATCCTTACCCGTAGAAAGCCCTTTCATCATCCCCAAACCCTAATCTTTTCCCTTTCCTTCCCAGCCCCCAAACCCTGCCCTCTGTACCTTTCTCACCACCCGCTTCCCTTCTCCTGTCATCCCCCTACCACCCGGGAAAAAAAGAGATTGCCCCCTCCTTCCACTAGCCCACCCTCCCACCCAAAGAACAACTTCTTCTGCGCAGCTTGTTTTCTAGGCAGCAGCGCTATTGTGATGTCATCGGGGGGCATTGTGACAAGCCGCCAGTGTTCCGTCTCTTCATGTTGTGCACAGTTCAAACGGAAAATACATCAACAGGCAGACTACAGAAAAGCTTACTATCAAAGGTTAGAGGGGGGCTTTCTCAGAGGGCTTTTTACAGTTTTTCTATTCCCAATTAGCCGTTTAAGTGTACTTATTGAAAGTAGTAATTCTTTCATAGGCCGCCCTTTCTTAGTATTTGACGTTCCTTATATTGCGGTATGAGGCTTCGCAGTAGGTTGCAAACATTCATCACCCATGACTGTCCCCAATTGAGCTCAGAAGCTCAATGTCTATCATGACCTCTCTTTTAGAATGTCCAAGAGCAAGCAAACTATTCCTCCAGGAGAGGGCGCCAACAGACTACTAAAGAGATCATCATTACTCAAAGAAAACCCCAAAAACCAATGCATGATAGGAATAAACAGGTAACTTTCTTTGGAGTGGAAGCGGAGAGATCGCACCAGATGCCAATTCTAGATGTTATCACACCTGTGGTCACTGCAGCAGCAGGTGAATCCACTTTGTCCAAAAGGGATCTATTCCATTCAATTGCAAATGATCTAGATAAGACAGAGAACTGCAGCACGGGGACATAGCCGAGTTGGTCAGGTTGAGTGGTGATGAGTTTGCTATTTGGATGAATAAAGAAAGTCAAAAGTGTGAAAGATAAAAAACAAAAGGAGGAAGTGTGAAAAGTGAATGGGCCAAATTGAGGTGCATATGAAGACGTATGCTTTCTTCCAATTCATTAAATCGGGCTAATATGAATCAGGTGAATTGAGTTCTGCTTTTGGAAACTGGGTTAAGAAGGGGTGCACCGTTCCTGGAGGTACTGCAATACCAGGTCAATGCGTGGAGTGGACAGAGCAAGCTCTTTTTCCATCTCCCTGTTCTAAAAATCCATTTAATATATGGTCCCCAGATAGGGGACGTATCAGATATTAAACTGATAAGAACAGATACTACACTTGATCTTAGCCAAAAGGCCGAGAAGCGATAACCAGAATTGGTTTGGGCCTCGAGTGGCACCCTGGCCTATGCCGGACACATCTTAGGGAGAGAGAGCGAGAGGGAGACAAACCCACGCCTACACAAGACATTTTGTCACCCAAGCCAACCCTTGAAAAGGCTGCTTTGCAGAGCCAAAACAAGAAGAATGGTGCGTTTTGCAGCCGCCGCCCACTGCAATGAATCTGAATAACTCCTCCTTTAGGGCGCAAGCAACTCCCCTCCCCCTTGCAGTCTTTCCAATTCACGATACAAAAAGACGGACAGGACAGGTTGCCTGACTTTCCGTCACTGCCACCCTTTGCCATCCTTACCCGTAGAAAGCCCTTTCATCATCCCCAAACCCTAATCTTTTCCCTTTCCTTCCCAGCCCCCAAACCCTGCCCTCTGTACCTTTCTCACCACCCGCTTCCCTTCTCCTGTCATCCCCCTACCACCCGGGAAAAAAAGAGATTGCCCCCTCCTTCCACTAGCCCACCCTCCCACCCAAAGAACAACTTCTTCTGCGCAGCTTGTTTTCTAGGCAGCAGCGCTATTGTGATGTCATCGGGGGGCATTGTGACAAGCCGCCAGTGTTCCGTCTCTTCATGTTGTGCACAGTTCAAACGGAAAATACATCAACAGGCAGACTACAGAAAAGCTTACTATCAAAGGTTAGAGGGGGGCTTTCTCAGAGGGCTTTTTACAGTTTTTCTATTCCCAATTAGCCGTTTAAGTGTACTTATTGAAAGTAGTAATTCTTTCATAGGCCGCCCTTTCTTAGTATTTGACGTTCCTTATATTGCGGTATGAGGCTTCGCAGTAGGTTGCAAACATTCATCACCCATGACTGTCCCCAATTGAGCTCAGAAGCTCAATGTCTATCATGACCTCTCTTTTAGAATGTCCAAGAGCAAGCAAACTATTCCTCCAGGAGAGGGCGCCAACAGACTACTAAAGAGATCATCATTACTCAAAGAAAACCCCAAAAACCAATGCATGATAGGAATAAACAGGTAACTTTCTTTGGAGTGGAAGCGGAGAGATCGCACCAGATGCCAATTCTAGATGTTATCACACCTGTGGTCACTGCAGCAGCAGGTGAATCCACTTTGTCCAAAAGGGATCTATTCCATTCAATTGCAAATGATCTAGATAAGACAGAGAACTGCAGCACGGGGACATAGCCGAGTTGGTCAGGTTGAGTGGTGATGAGTTTGCTATTTGGATGAATAAAGAAAGTCAAAAGTGTGAAAGATAAAAAACAAAAGGAGGAAGTGTGAAAAGTGAATGGGCCAAATTGAGGTGCATATGAAGACGTATGCTTTCTTCCAATTCATTAAATCGGGCTAATATGAATCAGGTGAATTGAGTTCTGCTTTTGGAAACTGGGTTAAGAAGGGGTGCACCGTTCCTGGAGGTACTGCAATACCAGGTCAATGCGTGGAGTGGACAGAGCAAGCTCTTTTTCCATCTCCCTGTTCTAAAAATCCATTTAATATATGGTCCCCAGATAGGGGACGTATCAGATATTAAACTGATAAGAACAGATACTACACTTGATCTTAGCCAAAAGGCCGAGAAGCGATAACCAGAATTGGTTTGGGCCTCGAGTGGCACCCTGGCCTATGCCGGACACATCTTAGGGAGAGAGAGCGAGAGGGAGACAAACCCACGCCTACACAAGACATTTTGTCACCCAAGCCAACCCTTGAAAAGGCTGCTTTGCAGAGCCAAAACAAGAAGAATGGTGCGTTTTGCAGCCGCCGCCCACTGCAATGAATCTGAATAACTCCTCCTTTAGGGCGCAAGCAACTCCCCTCCCCCTTGCAGTCTTTCCAATTCACGATACAAAAAGACGGACAGGACAGGTTGCCTGACTTTCCGTCACTGCCACCCTTTGCCATCCTTACCCGTAGAAAGCCCTTTCATCATCCCCAAACCCTAATCTTTTCCCTTTCCTTCCCAGCCCCCAAACCCTGCCCTCTGTACCTTTCTCACCACCCGCTTCCCTTCTCCTGTCATCCCCCTACCACCCGGGAAAAAAAGAGATTGCCCCCTCCTTCCACTAGCCCACCCTCCCACCCAAAGAACAACTTCTTCTGCGCAGCTTGTTTTCTAGGCAGCAGCGCTATTGTGATGTCATCGGGGGGCATTGTGACAAGCCGCCAGTGTTCCGTCTCTTCATGTTGTGCACAGTTCAAACGGAAAATACATCAACAGGCAGACTACAGAAAAGCTTACTATCAAAGGTTAGAGGGGGGCTTTCTCAGAGGGCTTTTTACAGTTTTTCTATTCCCAATTAGCCGTTTAAGTGTACTTATTGAAAGTAGTAATTCTTTCATAGGCCGCCCTTTCTTAGTATTTGACGTTCCTTATATTGCGGTATGAGGCTTCGCAGTAGGTTGCAAACATTCATCACCCATGACTGTCCCCAATTGAGCTCAGAAGCTCAATGTCTATCATGACCTCTCTTTTAGAATGTCCAAGAGCAAGCAAACTATTCCTCCAGGAGAGGGCGCCAACAGACTACTAAAGAGATCATCATTACTCAAAGAAAACCCCAAAAACCAATGCATGATAGGAATAAACAGGTAACTTTCTTTGGAGTGGAAGCGGAGAGATCGCACCAGATGCCAATTCTAGATGTTATCACACCTGTGGTCACTGCAGCAGCAGGTGAATCCACTTTGTCCAAAAGGGATCTATTCCATTCAATTGCAAATGATCTAGATAAGACAGAGAACTGCAGCACGGGGACATAGCCGCGTTGGTCAGGTTGAGTGGTGATGAGTTTGCTATTTGGATGAATAAAGAAAGTCAAAAGTGTGAAAGATAAAAAACAAAAGGAGGAAGTGTGAAAAGTGAATGGGCCAAATTGAGGTGCATATGAAGACGTATGCTTTCTTCCAATTCATTAAATCGGGCTAATATGAATCAGGTGAATTGAGTTCTGCTTTTGGAAACTGGGTTAAGAAGGGGTGCACCGTTCCTGGAGGTACTGCAATACCAGGTCAATGCGTGGAGTGGACAGAGCAAGCTCTTTTTCCATCTCCCTGTTCTAAAAATCCATTTAATATATGGTCCCCAGATAGGGGACGTATCAGATATTAAACTGATAAGAACAGATACTACACTTGATCTTAGCCAAAAGGCCGAGAAGCGATAACCAGAATTGGTTTGGGCCTCGAGTGGCACCCTGGCCTATGCCGGACACATCTTAGGGAGAGAGAGCGAGAGGGAGACAAACCCACGCCTACACAAGACATTTTGTCACCCAAGCCAACCCTTGAAAAGGCTGCTTTGCAGAGCCAAAACAAGAAGAATGGTGCGTTTTGCAGCCGCCGCCCACTGCAATGAATCTGAATAACTCCTCCTTTAGGGCGCAAGCAACTCCCCTCCCCCTTGCAGTCTTTCCAATTCACGATACAAAAAGACGGACAGGACAGGTTGCCTGACTTTCCGTCACTGCCACCCTTTGCCATCCTTACCCGTAGAAAGCCCTTTCATCATCCCCAAACCCTAATCTTTTCCCTTTCCTTCCCAGCCCCCAAACCCTGCCCTCTGTACCTTTCTCACCACCCGCTTCCCTTCTCCTGTCATCCCCCTACCACCCGGGAAAAAAAGAGATTGCCCCCTCCTTCCACTAGCCCACCCTCCCACCCAAAGAACAACTTCTTCTGCGCAGCTTGTTTTCTAGGCAGCAGCGCTATTGTGATGTCATCGGGGGGCATTGTGACAAGCCGCCAGTGTTCCGTCTCTTCATGTTGTGCACAGTTCAAACGGAAAATACATCAACAGGCAGACTACAGAAAAGCTTACTATCAAAGGTTAGAGGGGGGCTTTCTCAGAGGGCTTTTTACAGTTTTTCTATTCCCAATTAGCCGTTTAAGTGTACTTATTGAAAGTAGTAATTCTTTCATAGGCCGCCCTTTCTTAGTATTTGACGTTCCTTATATTGCGGTATGAGGCTTCGCAGTAGGTTGCAAACATTCATCACCCATGACTGTCCCCAATTGAGCTCAGAAGCTCAATGTCTATCATGACCTCTCTTTTAGAATGTCCAAGAGCAAGCAAACTATTCCTCCAGGAGAGGGCGCCAACAGACTACTAAAGAGATCATCATTACTCAAAGAAAACCCCAAAAACCAATGCATGATAGGAATAAACAGGTAACTTTCTTTGGAGTGGAAGCGGAGAGATCGCACCAGATGCCAATTCTAGATGTTATCACACCTGTGGTCACTGCAGCAGCAGGTGAATCCACTTTGTCCAAAAGGGATCTATTCCATTCAATTGCAAATGATCTAGATAAGACAGAGAACTGCAGCACGGGGACATAGCCGAGTTGGTCAGGTTGAGTGGTGATGAGTTTGCTATTTGGATGAATAAAGAAAGTCAAAAGTGTGAAAGATAAAAAACAAAAGGAGGAAGTGTGAAAAGTGAATGGGCCAAATTGAGGTGCATATGAAGACGTATGCTTTCTTCCAATTCATTAAATCGGGCTAATATGAATCAGGTGAATTGAGTTCTGCTTTTGGAAACTGGGTTAAGAAGGGGTGCACCGTTCCTGGAGGTACTGCAATACCAGGTCAATGCGTGGAGTGGACAGAGCAAGCTCTTTTTCCATCTCCCTGTTCTAAAAATCCATTTAATATATGGTCCCCAGATAGGGGACGTATCAGATATTAAACTGATAAGAACAGATACTACACTTGATCTTAGCCAAAAGGCCGAGAAGCGATAACCAGAATTGGTTTGGGCCTCGAGTGGCACCCTGGCCTATGCCGGACACATCTTAGGGAGAGAGAGCGAGAGGGAGACAAACCCACGCCTACACAAGACATTTTGTCACCCAAGCCAACCCTTGAAAAGGCTGCTTTGCAGAGCCAAAACAAGAAGAATGGTGCGTTTTGCAGCCGCCGCCCACTGCAATGAATCTGAATAACTCCTCCTTTAGGGCGCAAGCAACTCCCCTCCCCCTTGCAGTCTTTCCAATTCACGATACAAAAAGACGGACAGGACAGGTTGCCTGACTTTCCGTCACTGCCACCCTTTGCCATCCTTACCCGTAGAAAGCCCTTTCATCATCCCCAAACCCTAATCTTTTCCCTTTCCTTCCCAGCCCCCAAACCCTGCCCTCTGTACCTTTCTCACCACCCGCTTCCCTTCTCCTGTCATCCCCCTACCACCCGGGAAAAAAAGAGATTGCCCCCTCCTTCCACTAGCCCACCCTCCCACCCAAAGAACAACTTCTTCTGCGCAGCTTGTTTTCTAGGCAGCAGCGCTATTGTGATGTCATCGGGGGGCATTGTGACAAGCCGCCAGTGTTCCGTCTCTTCATGTTGTGCACAGTTCAAACGGAAAATACATCAACAGGCAGACTACAGAAAAGCTTACTATCAAAGGTTAGAGGGGGGCTTTCTCAGAGGGCTTTTTACAGTTTTTCTATTCCCAATTAGCCGTTTAAGTGTACTTATTGAAAGTAGTAATTCTTTCATAGGCCGCCCTTTCTTAGTATTTGACGTTCCTTATATTGCGGTATGAGGCTTCGCAGTAGGTTGCAAACATTCATCACCCATGACTGTCCCCAATTGAGCTCAGAAGCTCAATGTCTATCATGACCTCTCTTTTAGAATGTCCAAGAGCAAGCAAACTATTCCTCCAGGAGAGGGCGCCAACAGACTACTAAAGAGATCATCATTACTCAAAGAAAACCCCAAAAACCAATGCATGATAGGAATAAACAGGTAACTTTCTTTGGAGTGGAAGCGGAGAGATCGCACCAGATGCCAATTCTAGATGTTATCACACCTGTGGTCACTGCAGCAGCAGGTGAATCCACTTTGTCCAAAAGGGATCTATTCCATTCAATTGCAAATGATCTAGATAAGACAGAGAACTGCAGCACGGGGACATAGCCGAGTTGGTCTAGGTTGAGTGGTGATGAGTTTGCTATTTGGATGAATAAAGAAAGTCAAAAGTGTGAAAGATAAAAAACAAAAGGAGGAAGTGTGAAAAGTGAATGGGCCAAATTGAGGTGCATATGAAGACGTATGCTTTCTTCCAATTCATTAAATCGGGCTAATATGAATCAGGTGAATTGAGTTCTGCTTTTGGAAACTGGGTTAAGAAGGGGTGCACCGTTCCTGGAGGTACTGCAATACCAGGTCAATGCGTGGAGTGGACAGAGCAAGCTCTTTTTCCATCTCCCTGTTCTAAAAATCCATTTAATATATGGTCCCCAGATAGGGGACGTATCAGATATTAAACTGATAAGAACAGATACTACACTTGATCTTAGCCAAAAGGCCGAGAAGCGATAACCAGAATTGGTTTGGGCCTCGAGTGGCACCCTGGCCTATGCCGGACACATCTTAGGGAGAGAGAGCGAGAGGGAGACAAACCCACGCCTACACAAGACATTTTGTCACCCAAGCCAACCCTTGAAAAGGCTGCTTTGCAGAGCCAAAACAAGAAGAATGGTGCGTTTTGCAGCCGCCGCCCACTGCAATGAATCTGAATAACTCCTCCTTTAGGGCGCAAGCAACTCCCCTCCCCCTTGCAGTCTTTCCAATTCACGATACAAAAAGACGGACAGGACAGGTTGCCTGACTTTCCGTCACTGCCACCCTTTGCCATCCTTACCCGTAGAAAGCCCTTTCATCATCCCCAAACCCTAATCTTTTCCCTTTCCTTCCCAGCCCCCAAACCCTGCCCTCTGTACCTTTCTCACCACCCGCTTCCCTTCTCCTGTCATCCCCCTACCACCCGGGAAAAAAAGAGATTGCCCCCTCCTTCCACTAGCCCACCCTCCCACCCAAAGAACAACTTCTTCTGCGCAGCTTGTTTTCTAGGCAGCAGCGCTATTGTGATGTCATCGGGGGGCATTGTGACAAGCCGCCAGTGTTCCGTCTCTTCATGTTGTGCACAGTTCAAACGGAAAATACATCAACAGGCAGACTACAGAAAAGCTTACTATCAAAGGTTAGAGGGGGGCTTTCTCAGAGGGCTTTTTACAGTTTTTCTATTCCCAATTAGCCGTTTAAGTGTACTTATTGAAAGTAGTAATTCTTTCATAGGCCGCCCTTTCTTAGTATTTGACGTTCCTTATATTGCGGTATGAGGCTTCGCAGTAGGTTGCAAACATTCATCACCCATGACTGTCCCCAATTGAGCTCAGAAGCTCAATGTCTATCATGACCTCTCTTTTAGAATGTCCAAGAGCAAGCAAACTATTCCTCCAGGAGAGGGCGCCAACAGACTACTAAAGAGATCATCATTACTCAAAGAAAACCCCAAAAACCAATGCATGATAGGAATAAACAGGTAACTTTCTTTGGAGTGGAAGCGGAGAGATCGCACCAGATGCCAATTCTAGATGTTATCACACCTGTGGTCACTGCAGCAGCAGGTGAATCCACTTTGTCCAAAAGGGATCTATTCCATTCAATTGCAAATGATCTAGATAAGACAGAGAACTGCAGCACGGGGACATAGCCGAGTTGGTCAGGTTGAGTGGTGATGAGTTTGCTATTTGGATGAATAAAGAAAGTCAAAAGTGTGAAAGATAAAAAACAAAAGGAGGAAGTGTGAAAAGTGAATGGGCCAAATTGAGGTGCATATGAAGACGTATGCTTTCTTCCAATTCATTAAATCGGGCTAATATGAATCAGGTGAATTGAGTTCTGCTTTTGGAAACTGGGTTAAGAAGGGGTGCACCGTTCCTGGAGGTACTGCAATACCAGGTCAATGCGTGGAGTGGACAGAGCAAGCTCTTTTTCCATCTCCCTGTTCTAAAAATCCATTTAATATATGGTCCCCAGATAGGGGACGTATCAGATATTAAACTGATAAGAACAGATACTACACTTGATCTTAGCCAAAAGGCCGAGAAGCGATAACCAGAATTGGTTTGGGCCTCGAGTGGCACCCTGGCCTATGCCGGACACATCTTAGGGAGAGAGAGCGAGAGGGAGACAAACCCACGCCTACACAAGACATTTTGTCACCCAAGCCAACCCTTGAAAAGGCTGCTTTGCAGAGCCAAAACAAGAAGAATGGTGCGTTTTGCAGCCGCCGCCCACTGCAATGAATCTGAATAACTCCTCCTTTAGGGCGCAAGCAACTCCCCTCCCCCTTGCAGTCTTTCCAATTCACGATACAAAAAGACGGACAGGACAGGTTGCCTGACTTTCCGTCACTGCCACCCTTTGCCATCCTTACCCGTAGAAAGCCCTTTCATCATCCCCAAACCCTAATCTTTTCCCTTTCCTTCCCAGCCCCCAAACCCTGCCCTCTGTACCTTTCTCACCACCCGCTTCCCTTCTCCTGTCATCCCCCTACCACCCGGGAAAAAAAGAGATTGCCCCCTCCTTCCACTAGCCCACCCTCCCACCCAAAGAACAACTTCTTCTGCGCAGCTTGTTTTCTAGGCAGCAGCGCTATTGTGATGTCATCGGGGGGCATTGTGACAAGCCGCCAGTGTTCCGTCTCTTCATGTTGTGCACAGTTCAAACGGAAAATACATCAACAGGCAGACTACAGAAAAGCTTACTATCAAAGGTTAGAGGGGGGCTTTCTCAGAGGGCTTTTTACAGTTTTTCTATTCCCAATTAGCCGTTTAAGTGTACTTATTGAAAGTAGTAATTCTTTCATAGGCCGCCCTTTCTTAGTATTTGACGTTCCTTATATTGCGGTATGAGGCTTCGCAGTAGGTTGCAAACATTCATCACCCATGACTGTCCCCAATTGAGCTCAGAAGCTCAATGTCTATCATGACCTCTCTTTTAGAATGTCCAAGAGCAAGCAAACTATTCCTCCAGGAGAGGGCGCCAACAGACTACTAAAGAGATCATCATTACTCAAAGAAAACCCCAAAAACCAATGCATGATAGGAATAAACAGGTAACTTTCTTTGGAGTGGAAGCGGAGAGATCGCACCAGATGCCAATTCTAGATGTTATCACACCTGTGGTCACTGCAGCAACAGGTGAATCCACTTTGTCCAAAAGGGATCTATTCCATTCAATTGCAAATGATCTAGATAAGACAGAGAACTGCAGCACGGGGACATAGCCGAGTTGGTCAGGTTGAGTGGTGATGAGTTTGCTATTTGGATGAATAAAGAAAGTCAAAAGTGTGAAAGATAAAAAACAAAAGGAGGAAGTGTGAAAAGTGAATGGGCCAAATTGAGGTGCATATGAAGACGTATGCTTTCTTCCAATTCATTAAATCGGGCTAATATGAATCAGGTGAATTGAGTTCTGCTTTTGGAAACTGGGTTAAGAAGGGGTGCACCGTTCCTGGAGGTACTGCAATACCAGGTCAATGCGTGGAGTGGACAGAGCAAGCTCTTTTTCCATCTCCCTGTTCTAAAAATCCATTTAATATATGGTCCCCAGATAGGGGACGTATCAGATATTAAACTGATAAGAACAGATACTACACTTGATCTTAGCCAAAAGGCCGAGAAGCGATAACCAGAATTGGTTTGGGCCTCGAGTGGCACCCTGGCCTATGCCGGACACATCTTAGGGAGAGAGAGCGAGAGGGAGACAAACCCACGCCTACACAAGACATTTTGTCACCCAAGCCAACCCTTGAAAAGGCTGCTTTGCAGAGCCAAAACAAGAAGAATGGTGCGTTTTGCAGCCGCCGCCCACTGCAATGAATCTGAATAACTCCTCCTTTAGGGCGCAAGCAACTCCCCTCCCCCTTGCAGTCTTTCCAATTCACGATACAAAAAGACGGACAGGACAGGTTGCCTGACTTTCCGTCACTGCCACCCTTTGCCATCCTTACCCGTAGAAAGCCCTTTCATCATCCCCAAACCCTAATCTTTTCCCTTTCCTTCCCAGCCCCCAAACCCTGCCCTCTGTACCTTTCTCACCACCCGCTTCCCTTCTCCTGTCATCCCCCTACCACCCGGGAAAAAAAGAGATTGCCCCCTCCTTCCACTAGCCCACCCTCCCACCCAAAGAACAACTTCTTCTGCGCAGCTTGTTTTCTAGGCAGCAGCGCTATTGTGATGTCATCGGGGGGCATTGTGACAAGCCGCCAGTGTTCCGTCTCTTCATGTTGTGCACAGTTCAAACGGAAAATACATCAACAGGCAGACTACAGAAAAGCTTACTATCAAAGGTTAGAGGGGGGCTTTCTCAGAGGGCTTTTTACAGTTTTTCTATTCCCAATTAGCCGTTTAAGTGTACTTATTGAAAGTAGTAATTCTTTCATAGGCCGCCCTTTCTTAGTATTTGACGTTCCTTATATTGCGGTATGAGGCTTCGCAGTAGGTTGCAAACATTCATCACCCATGACTGTCCCCAATTGAGCTCAGAAGCTCAATGTCTATCATGACCTCTCTTTTAGAATGTCCAAGAGCAAGCAAACTATTCCTCCAGGAGAGGGCGCCAACAGACTACTAAAGAGATCATCATTACTCAAAGAAAACCCCAAAAACCAATGCATGATAGGAATAAACAGGTAACTTTCTTTGGAGTGGAAGCGGAGAGATCGCACCAGATGCCAATTCTAGATGTTATCACACCTGTGGTCACTGCAGCAGCAGGTGAATCCACTTTGTCCAAAAGGGATCTATTCCATTCAATTGCAAATGATCTAGATAAGACAGAGAACTGCAGCACGGGGACATAGCCGAGTTGGTCAGGTTGAGTGGTGATGAGTTTGCTATTTGGATGAATAAAGAAAGTCAAAAGTGTGAAAGATAAAAAACAAAAGGAGGAAGTGTGAAAAGTGAATGGGCCAAATTGAGGTGCATATGAAGACGTATGCTTTCTTCCAATTCATTAAATCGGGCTAATATGAATCAGGTGAATTGAGTTCTGCTTTTGGAAACTGGGTTAAGAAGGGGTGCACCGTTCCTGGAGGTACTGCAATACCAGGTCAATGCGTGGAGTGGACAGAGCAAGCTCTTTTTCCATCTCCCTGTTCTAAAAATCCATTTAATATATGGTCCCCAGATAGGGGACGTATCAGATATTAAACTGATAAGAACAGATACTACACTTGATCTTAGCCAAAAGGCCGAGAAGCGATAACCAGAATTGGTTTGGGCCTCGAGTGGCACCCTGGCCTATGCCGGACACATCTTAGGGAGAGAGAGCGAGAGGGAGACAAACCCACGCCTACACAAGACATTTTGTCACCCAAGCCAACCCTTGAAAAGGCTGCTTTGCAGAGCCAAAACAAGAAGAATGGTGCGTTTTGCAGCCGCCGCCCACTGCAATGAATCTGAATAACTCCTCCTTTAGGGCGCAAGCAACTCCCCTCCCCCTTGCAGTCTTTCCAATTCACGATACAAAAAGACGGACAGGACAGGTTGCCTGACTTTCCGTCACTGCCACCCTTTGCCATCCTTACCCGTAGAAAGCCCTTTCATCATCCCCAAACCCTAATCTTTTCCCTTTCCTTCCCAGCCCCCAAACCCTGCCCTCTGTACCTTTCTCACCACCCGCTTCCCTTCTCCTGTCATCCCCCTACCACCCGGGAAAAAAAGAGATTGCCCCCTCCTTCCACTAGCCCACCCTCCCACCCAAAGAACAACTTCTTCTGCGCAGCTTGTTTTCTAGGCAGCAGCGCTATTGTGATGTCATCGGGGGGCATTGTGACAAGCCGCCAGTGTTCCGTCTCTTCATGTTGTGCACAGTTCAAACGGAAAATACATCAACAGGCAGACTACAGAAAAGCTTACTATCAAAGGTTAGAGGGGGGCTTTCTCAGAGGGCTTTTTACAGTTTTTCTATTCCCAATTAGCCGTTTAAGTGTACTTATTGAAAGTAGTAATTCTTTCATAGGCCGCCCTTTCTTAGTATTTGACGTTCCTTATATTGCGGTATGAGGCTTCGCAGTAGGTTGCAAACATTCATCACCCATGACTGTCCCCAATTGAGCTCAGAAGCTCAATGTCTATCATGACCTCTCTTTTAGAATGTCCAAGAGCAAGCAAACTATTCCTCCAGGAGAGGGCGCCAACAGACTACTAAAGAGATCATCATTACTCAAAGAAAACCCCAAAAACCAATGCATGATAGGAATAAACAGGTAACTTTCTTTGGAGTGGAAGCGGAGAGATCGCACCAGATGCCAATTCTAGATGTTATCACACCTGTGGTCACTGCAGCAGCAGGTGAATCCACTTTGTCCAAAAGGGATCTATTCCATTCAATTGCAAATGATCTAGATAAGACAGAGAACTGCAGCACGGGGACATAGCCGAGTTGGTCAGGTTGAGTGGTGATGAGTTTGCTATTTGGATGAATAAAGAAAGTCAAAAGTGTGAAAGATAAAAAACAAAAGGAGGAAGTGTGAAAAGTGAATGGGCCAAATTGAGGTGCATATGAAGACGTATGCTTTCTTCCAATTCATTAAATCGGGCTAATATGAATCAGGTGAATTGAGTTCTGCTTTTGGAAACTGGGTTAAGAAGGGGTGCACCGTTCCTGGAGGTACTGCAATACCAGGTCAATGCGTGGAGTGGACAGAGCAAGCTCTTTTTCCATCTCCCTGTTCTAAAAATCCATTTAATATATGGTCCCCAGATAGGGGACGTATCAGATATTAAACTGATAAGAACAGATACTACACTTGATCTTAGCCAAAAGGCCGAGAAGCGATAACCAGAATTGGTTTGGGCCTCGAGTGGCACCCTGGCCTATGCCGGACACATCTTAGGGAGAGAGAGCGAGAGGGAGACAAACCCACGCCTACACAAGACATTTTGTCACCCAAGCCAACCCTTGAAAAGGCTGCTTTGCAGAGCCAAAACAAGAAGAATGGTGCGTTTTGCAGCCGCCGCCCACTGCAATGAATCTGAATAACTCCTCCTTTAGGGCGCAAGCAACTCCCCTCCCCCTTGCAGTCTTTCCAATTCACGATACAAAAAGACGGACAGGACAGGTTGCCTGACTTTCCGTCACTGCCACCCTTTGCCATCCTTACCCGTAGAAAGCCCTTTCATCATCCCCAAACCCTAATCTTTTCCCTTTCCTTCCCAGCCCCCAAACCCTGCCCTCTGTACCTTTCTCACCACCCGCTTCCCTTCTCCTGTCATCCCCCTACCACCCGGGAAAAAAAGAGATTGCCCCCTCCTTCCACTAGCCCACCCTCCCACCCAAAGAACAACTTCTTCTGCGCAGCTTGTTTTCTAGGCAGCAGCGCTATTGTGATGTCATCGGGGGGCATTGTGACAAGCCGCCAGTGTTCCGTCTCTTCATGTTGTGCACAGTTCAAACGGAAAATACATCAACAGGCAGACTACAGAAAAGCTTACTATCAAAGGTTAGAGGGGGGCTTTCTCAGAGGGCTTTTTACAGTTTTTCTATTCCCAATTAGCCGTTTAAGTGTACTTATTGAAAGTAGTAATTCTTTCATAGGCCGCCCTTTCTTAGTATTTGACGTTCCTTATATTGCGGTATGAGGCTTCGCAGTAGGTTGCAAACATTCATCACCCATGACTGTCCCCAATTGAGCTCAGAAGCTCAATGTCTATCATGACCTCTCTTTTAGAATGTCCAAGAGCAAGCAAACTATTCCTCCAGGAGAGGGCGCCAACAGACTACTAAAGAGATCATCATTACTCAAAGAAAACCCCAAAAACCAATGCATGATAGGAATAAACAGGTAACTTTCTTTGGAGTGGAAGCGGAGAGATCGCACCAGATGCCAATTCTAGATGTTATCACACCTGTGGTCACTGCAGCAGCAGGTGAATCCACTTTGTCCAAAAGGGATCTATTCCATTCAATTGCAAATGATCTAGATAAGACAGAGAACTGCAGCACGGGGACATAGCCGAGTTGGTCAGGTTGAGTGGTGATGAGTTTGCTATTTGGATGAATAAAGAAAGTCAAAAGTGTGAAAGATAAAAAACAAAAGGAGGAAGTGTGAAAAGTGAATGGGCCAAATTGAGGTGCATATGAAGACGTATGCTTTCTTCCAATTCATTAAATCGGGCTAATATGAATCAGGTGAATTGAGTTCTGCTTTTGGAAACTGGGTTAAGAAGGGGTGCACCGTTCCTGGAGGTACTGCAATACCAGGTCAATGCGTGGAGTGGACAGAGCAAGCTCTTTTTCCATCTCCCTGTTCTAAAAATCCATTTAATATATGGTCCCCAGATAGGGGACGTATCAGATATTAAACTGATAAGAACAGATACTACACTTGATCTTAGCCAAAAGGCCGAGAAGCGATAACCAGAATTGGTTTGGGCCTCGAGTGGCACCCTGGCCTATGCCGGACACATCTTAGGGAGAGAGAGCGAGAGGGAGACAAACCCACGCCTACACAAGACATTTTGTCACCCAAGCCAACCCTTGAAAAGGCTGCTTTGCAGAGCCAAAACAAGAAGAATGGTGCGTTTTGCAGCCGCCGCCCACTGCAATGAATCTGAATAACTCCTCCTTTAGGGCGCAAGCAACTCCCCTCCCCCTTGCAGTCTTTCCAATTCACGATACAAAAAGACGGACAGGACAGGTTGCCTGACTTTCCGTCACTGCCACCCTTTGCCATCCTTACCCGTAGAAAGCCCTTTCATCATCCCCAAACCCTAATCTTTTCCCTTTCCTTCCCAGCCCCCAAACCCTGCCCTCTGTACCTTTCTCACCACCCGCTTCCCTTCTCCTGTCATCCCCCTACCACCCGGGAAAAAAAGAGATTGCCCCCTCCTTCCACTAGCCCACCCTCCCACCCAAAGAACAACTTCTTCTGCGCAGCTTGTTTTCTAGGCAGCAGCGCTATTGTGATGTCATCGGGGGGCATTGTGACAAGCCGCCAGTGTTCCGTCTCTTCATGTTGTGCACAGTTCAAACGGAAAATACATCAACAGGCAGACTACAGAAAAGCTTACTATCAAAGGTTAGAGGGGGGCTTTCTCAGAGGGCTTTTTACAGTTTTTCTATTCCCAATTAGCCGTTTAAGTGTACTTATTGAAAGTAGTAATTCTTTCATAGGCCGCCCTTTCTTAGTATTTGACGTTCCTTATATTGCGGTATGAGGCTTCGCAGTAGGTTGCAAACATTCATCACCCATGACTGTCCCCAATTGAGCTCAGAAGCTCAATGTCTATCATGACCTCTCTTTTAGAATGTCCAAGAGCAAGCAAACTATTCCTCCAGGAGAGGGCGCCAACAGACTACTAAAGAGATCATCATTACTCAAAGAAAACCCCAAAAACCAATGCATGATAGGAATAAACAGGTAACTTTCTTTGGAGTGGAAGCGGAGAGATCGCACCAGATGCCAATTCTAGATGTTATCACACCTGTGGTCACTGCAGCAGCAGGTGAATCCACTTTGTCCAAAAGGGATCTATTCCATTCAATTGCAAATGATCTAGATAAGACAGAGAACTGCAGCACGGGGACATAGCCGAGTTGGTCAGGTTGAGTGGTGATGAGTTTGCTATTTGGATGAATAAAGAAAGTCAAAAGTGTGAAAGATAAAAAACAAAAGGAGGAAGTGTGAAAAGTGAATGGGCCAAATTGAGGTGCATATGAAGACGTATGCTTTCTTCCAATTCATTAAATCGGGCTAATATGAATCAGGTGAATTGAGTTCTGCTTTTGGAAACTGGGTTAAGAAGGGGTGCACCGTTCCTGGAGGTACTGCAATACCAGGTCAATGCGTGGAGTGGACAGAGCAAGCTCTTTTTCCATCTCCCTGTTCTAAAAATCCATTTAATATATGGTCCCCAGATAGGGGACGTATCAGATATTAAACTGATAAGAACAGATACTACACTTGATCTTAGCCAAAAGGCCGAGAAGCGATAACCAGAATTGGTTTGGGCCTCGAGTGGCACCCTGGCCTATGCCGGACACATCTTAGGGAGAGAGAGCGAGAGGGAGACAAACCCACGCCTACACAAGACATTTTGTCACCCAAGCCAACCCTTGAAAAGGCTGCTTTGCAGAGCCAAAACAAGAAGAATGGTGCGTTTTGCAGCCGCCGCCCACTGCAATGAATCTGAATAACTCCTCCTTTAGGGCGCAAGCAACTCCCCTCCCCCTTGCAGTCTTTCCAATTCACGATACAAAAAGACGGACAGGACAGGTTGCCTGACTTTCCGTCACTGCCACCCTTTGCCATCCTTACCCGTAGAAAGCCCTTTCATCATCCCCAAACCCTAATCTTTTCCCTTTCCTTCCCAGCCCCCAAACCCTGCCCTCTGTACCTTTCTCACCACCCGCTTCCCTTCTCCTGTCATCCCCCTACCACCCGGGAAAAAAAGAGATTGCCCCCTCCTTCCACTAGCCCACCCTCCCACCCAAAGAACAACTTCTTCTGCGCAGCTTGTTTTCTAGGCAGCAGCGCTATTGTGATGTCATCGGGGGGCATTGTGACAAGCCGCCAGTGTTCCGTCTCTTCATGTTGTGCACAGTTCAAACGGAAAATACATCAACAGGCAGACTACAGAAAAGCTTACTATCAAAGGTTAGAGGGGGGCTTTCTCAGAGGGCTTTTTACAGTTTTTCTATTCCCAATTAGCCGTTTAAGTGTACTTATTGAAAGTAGTAATTCTTTCATAGGCCGCCCTTTCTTAGTATTTGACGTTCCTTATATTGCGGTATGAGGCTTCGCAGTAGGTTGCAAACATTCATCACCCATGACTGTCCCCAATTGAGCTCAGAAGCTCAATGTCTATCATGACCTCTCTTTTAGAATGTCCAAGAGCAAGCAAACTATTCCTCCAGGAGAGGGCGCCAACAGACTACTAAAGAGATCATCATTACTCAAAGAAAACCCCAAAAACCAATGCATGATAGGAATAAACAGGTAACTTTCTTTGGAGTGGAAGCGGAGAGATCGCACCAGATGCCAATTCTAGATGTTATCACACCTGTGGTCACTGCAGCAGCAGGTGAATCCACTTTGTCCAAAAGGGATCTATTCCATTCAATTGCAAATGATCTAGATAAGACAGAGAACTGCAGCACGGGGACATAGCCGAGTTGGTCAGGTTGAGTGGTGATGAGTTTGCTATTTGGATGAATAAAGAAAGTCAAAAGTGTGAAAGATAAAAAACAAAAGGAGGAAGTGTGAAAAGTGAATGGGCCAAATTGAGGTGCATATGAAGACGTATGCTTTCTTCCAATTCATTAAATCGGGCTAATATGAATCAGGTGAATTGAGTTCTGCTTTTGGAAACTGGGTTAAGAAGGGGTGCACCGTTCCTGGAGGTACTGCAATACCAGGTCAATGCGTGGAGTGGACAGAGCAAGCTCTTTTTCCATCTCCCTGTTCTAAAAATCCATTTAATATATGGTCCCCAGATAGGGGACGTATCAGATATTAAACTGATAAGAACAGATACTACACTTGATCTTAGCCAAAAGGCCGAGAAGCGATAACCAGAATTGGTTTGGGCCTCGAGTGGCACCCTGGCCTATGCCGGACACATCTTAGGGAGAGAGAGCGAGAGGGAGACAAACCCACGCCTACACAAGACATTTTGTCACCCAAGCCAACCCTTGAAAAGGCTGCTTTGCAGAGCCAAAACAAGAAGAATGGTGCGTTTTGCAGCCGCCGCCCACTGCAATGAATCTGAATAACTCCTCCTTTAGGGCGCAAGCAACTCCCCTCCCCCTTGCAGTCTTTCCAATTCACGATACAAAAAGACGGACAGGACAGGTTGCCTGACTTTCCGTCACTGCCACCCTTTGCCATCCTTACCCGTAGAAAGCCCTTTCATCATCCCCAAACCCTAATCTTTTCCCTTTCCTTCCCAGCCCCCAAACCCTGCCCTCTGTACCTTTCTCACCACCCGCTTCCCTTCTCCTGTCATCCCCCTACCACCCGGGAAAAAAAGAGATTGCCCCCTCCTTCCACTAGCCCACCCTCCCACCCAAAGAACAACTTCTTCTGCGCAGCTTGTTTTCTAGGCAGCAGCGCTATTGTGATGTCATCGGGGGGCATTGTGACAAGCCGCCAGTGTTCCGTCTCTTCATGTTGTGCACAGTTCAAACGGAAAATACATCAACAGGCAGACTACAGAAAAGCTTACTATCAAAGGTTAGAGGGGGGCTTTCTCAGAGGGCTTTTTACAGTTTTTCTATTCCCAATTAGCCGTTTAAGTGTACTTATTGAAAGTAGTAATTCTTTCATAGGCCGCCCTTTCTTAGTATTTGACGTTCCTTATATTGCGGTATGAGGCTTCGCAGTAGGTTGCAAACATTCATCACCCATGACTGTCCCCAATTGAGCTCAGAAGCTCAATGTCTATCATGACCTCTCTTTTAGAATGTCCAAGAGCAAGCAAACTATTCCTCCAGGAGAGGGCGCCAACAGACTACTAAAGAGATCATCATTACTCAAAGAAAACCCCAAAAACCAATGCATGATAGGAATAAACAGGTAACTTTCTTTGGAGTGGAAGCGGAGAGATCGCACCAGATGCCAATTCTAGATGTTATCACACCTGTGGTCACTGCAGCAGCAGGTGAATCCACTTTGTCCAAAAGGGATCTATTCCATTCAATTGCAAATGATCTAGATAAGACAGAGAACTGCAGCACGGGGACATAGCCGAGTTGGTCAGGTTGAGTGGTGATGAGTTTGCTATTTGGATGAATAAAGAAAGTCAAAAGTGTGAAAGATAAAAAACAAAAGGAGGAAGTGTGAAAAGTGAATGGGCCAAATTGAGGTGCATATGAAGACGTATGCTTTCTTCCAATTCATTAAATCGGGCTAATATGAATCAGGTGAATTGAGTTCTGCTTTTGGAAACTGGGTTAAGAAGGGGTGCACCGTTCCTGGAGGTACTGCAATACCAGGTCAATGCGTGGAGTGGACAGAGCAAGCTCTTTTTCCATCTCCCTGTTCTAAAAATCCATTTAATATATGGTCCCCAGATAGGGGACGTATCAGATATTAAACTGATAAGAACAGATACTACACTTGATCTTAGCCAAAAGGCCGAGAAGCGATAACCAGAATTGGTTTGGGCCTCGAGTGGCACCCTGGCCTATGCCGGACACATCTTAGGGAGAGAGAGCGAGAGGGAGACAAACCCACGCCTACACAAGACATTTTGTCACCCAAGCCAACCCTTGAAAAGGCTGCTTTGCAGAGCCAAAACAAGAAGAATGGTGCGTTTTGCAGCCGCCGCCCACTGCAATGAATCTGAATAACTCCTCCTTTAGGGCGCAAGCAACTCCCCTCCCCCTTGCAGTCTTTCCAATTCACGATACAAAAAGACGGACAGGACAGGTTGCCTGACTTTCCGTCACTGCCACCCTTTGCCATCCTTACCCGTAGAAAGCCCTTTCATCATCCCCAAACCCTAATCTTTTCCCTTTCCTTCCCAGCCCCCAAACCCTGCCCTCTGTACCTTTCTCACCACCCGCTTCCCTTCTCCTGTCATCCCCCTACCACCCGGGAAAAAAAGAGATTGCCCCCTCCTTCCACTAGCCCACCCTCCCACCCAAAGAACAACTTCTTCTGCGCAGCTTGTTTTCTAGGCAGCAGCGCTATTGTGATGTCATCGGGGGGCATTGTGACAAGCCGCCAGTGTTCCGTCTCTTCATGTTGTGCACAGTTCAAACGGAAAATACATCAACAGGCAGACTACAGAAAAGCTTACTATCAAAGGTTAGAGGGGGGCTTTCTCAGAGGGCTTTTTACAGTTTTTCTATTCCCAATTAGCCGTTTAAGTGTACTTATTGAAAGTAGTAATTCTTTCATAGGCCGCCCTTTCTTAGTATTTGACGTTCCTTATATTGCGGTATGAGGCTTCGCAGTAGGTTGCAAACATTCATCACCCATGACTGTCCCCAATTGAGCTCAGAAGCTCAATGTCTATCATGACCTCTCTTTTAGAATGTCCAAGAGCAAGCAAACTATTCCTCCAGGAGAGGGCGCCAACAGACTACTAAAGAGATCATCATTACTCAAAGAAAACCCCAAAAACCAATGCATGATAGGAATAAACAGGTAACTTTCTTTGGAGTGGAAGCGGAGAGATCGCACCAGATGCCAATTCTAGATGTTATCACACCTGTGGTCACTGCAGCAGCAGGTGAATCCACTTTGTCCAAAAGGGATCTATTCCATTCAATTGCAAATGATCTAGATAAGACAGAGAACTGCAGCACGGGGACATAGCCGAGTTGGTCAGGTTGAGTGGTGATGAGTTTGCTATTTGGATGAATAAAGAAAGTCAAAAGTGTGAAAGATAAAAAACAAAAGGAGGAAGTGTGAAAAGTGAATGGGCCAAATTGAGGTGCATATGAAGACGTATGCTTTCTTCCAATTCATTAAATCGGGCTAATATGAATCAGGTGAATTGAGTTCTGCTTTTGGAAACTGGGTTAAGAAGGGGTGCACCGTTCCTGGAGGTACTGCAATACCAGGTCAATGCGTGGAGTGGACAGAGCAAGCTCTTTTTCCATCTCCCTGTTCTAAAAATCCATTTAATATATGGTCCCCAGATAGGGGACGTATCAGATATTAAACTGATAAGAACAGATACTACACTTGATCTTAGCCAAAAGGCCGAGAAGCGATAACCAGAATTGGTTTGGGCCTCGAGTGGCACACCTGGCCTATGCCGGACACATCTTAGGGAGAGAGAGCGAGAGGGAGACAAACCCACGCCTACACAAGACATTTTGTCACCCAAGCCAACCCTTGAAAAGGCTGCTTTGCAGAGCCAAAACAAGAAGAATGGTGCGTTTTGCAGCCGCCGCCCACTGCAATGAATCTGAATAACTCCTCCTTTAGGGCGCAAGCAACTCCCCTCCCCCTTGCAGTCTTTCCAATTCACGATACAAAAAGACGGACAGGACAGGTTGCCTGACTTTCCGTCACTGCCACCCTTTGCCATCCTTACCCGTAGAAAGCCCTTTCATCATCCCCAAACCCTAATCTTTTCCCTTTCCTTCCCAGCCCCCAAACCCTGCCC
>NW_027445243.1:0-71231 GCF_048569485.1 Anomaloglossus baeobatrachus
TGCAAGATAACCAAACAAAACTTTTAGTGGATTTCTACTTATTTTATTAAATATCATCTCCACCAAACAGGACAAGCTTGCATCTGTTATAGTTTTGGAGAAAAATGTGTTCATTTCATGTATGCGCGAAATGCCTTAAAAATGGCTTTAAAATGGATTTGGAGCATGGAGACGATTATCTCGGGATTGCAATATAACCAAACAAAACTTTTAGTGGATTTCTACTTATTTTATTAAATATCATCTCCACCAAACAGGACAAGCTTGCATCTGTTATAGTTTTGGAGAAAAATGTGTTCATTTCATGTATGCGCGAAATGCCTTAAAAATGGCTTTAAAATGGATTTGGAGCATGGAGACGATTATCTCGGGATTGCAAGATAACCAAACAAAACTTTTAGTGGATTTCTACTTATTTTATTAAATATCATCTCCACCAAACAGGACAAGCTTGCATCTGTTATAGTTTTGGAGAAAAATGTGTTCATTTCATGTATGCGCGAAATGCCTTAAAAATGGCTTTAAAATGGATTTGGAGCATGGAGACGATTATCTCGGGATTGCAAGATAACCAAACAAAACTTTTAGTGGATTTCTACTTATTTTATTAAATATCATCTCCACCAAACAGGACAAGCTTGCATCTGTTATAGTTTTGGAGAAAAATGTGTTCATTTCATGTATGCGCGAAATGCCTTAAAAATGGCTTTAAAATGGATTTGGAGCATGGAGACGATTATCTCGGGATTGCAAGATAACCAAACAAAACTTTTAGTGGATTTCTACTTATTTTATTAAATATCATCTCCACCAAACAGGACAATCTTGCATCTGTTATAGTTTTGGAGAAAAATGTGTTCATTTCATGTATGCGCGAAATGCCTTAAAAATGGCTTTAAAATGGATTTGGAGCATGGAGACGATTATCTCGGGATTGCAAGATAACCAAACAAAACTTTTAGTGGATTTCTACTTATTTTATTAAATATCATCTCCACCAAACAGGACAAGCTTGCATCTGTTATAGTTTTGGAGAAAAATGTGTTCATTTCATGTATGCGCGAAATGCCTTAAAAATGGCTTTAAATGGATTTGGAGCATGGAGACGATTATCTCGGGATTGCAAGATAACCAAACAAAACTTTTAGTGGATTTCTACTTATTTTATTAAATATCATCTCCACCAAACAGGACAAGCTTGCATCTGTTATAGTTTTGGAGAAAAATGTGTTCATTTCATGTATGCGCGAAATGCCTTAAAAATGGCTTTAAAATGGATTTGGAGCATGGAGACGATTATCTCGGGATTGCAAGATAACCAAACAAAACTTTTAGTGGATTTCTACTTATTTTATTAAATATCATCTCCACCAAACAGGACAAGCTTGCATCTGTTATAGTTTTGGAGAAAAATGTGTTCATTTCATGTATGCGCGAAATGCCTTAAAAATGGCTTTAAAATGGATTTGGAGCATGGAGACGATTATCTCGGGATTGCAAGATAACCAAACAAAACTTTTAGTGGATTTCTACTTATTTTATTAAATATCATCTCCACCAAACAGGACAAGCTTGCATCTGTTATAGTTTTGGAGAAAAATGTGTTCATTTCATGTATGCGCGAAATGCCTTAAAAAATGGCTTTAAAATGGATTTGGAGCATGGAGACGATTATCTCGGGATTGCAATATAACCAAACAAAACTTTTAGTGGATTTCTACTTATTTTATTAAATATCATCTCCACCAAACAGGACAAGCTTGCATCTGTTATAGTTTTGGAGAAAAATGTGTTCATTTCATGTATGCGCGAAATGCCTTAAAAATGGCTTTAAAATGGATTTGGAGCATGGAGACGATTATCTCGGGATTGCAAGATAACCAAACAAAACTTTTAGTGGATTTCTACTTATTTTATTAAATATCATCTCCACCAAACAGGACAAGCTTGCATCTGTTATAGTTTTGGAGAAAAATGTGTTCATTTCATGTATGCGCGAAATGCCTTAAAAATGGCTTTAAAATGGATTTGGAGCATGGAGACGATTATCTCGGGATTGCAAGATAACCAAACAAAACTTTTAGTGGATTTCTACTTATTTTATTAAATATCATCTCCACCAAACAGGACAAGCTTGCATCTGTTATAGTTTTGGAGAAAAATGTGTTCATTTCATGTATGCGCGAAATGCCTTAAAAATGGCTTTAAAATGGATTTGGAGCATGGAGACGATTATCTCGGGATTGCAAGATAACCAAACAAAACTTTTAGTGGATTTCTACTTATTTTATTAAATATCATCTCCACCAAACAGGACAATCTTGCATCTGTTATAGTTTTGGAGAAAAATGTGTTCATTTCATGTATGCGCGAAATGCCTTAAAAATGGCTTTAAAATGGATTTGGAGCATGGAGACGATTATCTCGGGATTGCAATATAACCAAACAAAACTTTTAGTGGATTTCTACTTATTTTATTAAATATCATCTCCACCAAACAGGACAAGCTTGCATCTGTTATAGTTTTGGAGAAAAATGTGTTCATTTCATGTATGCGCGAAATGCCTTAAAAATGGCTTTAAAATGGATTTGGAGCATGGAGACGATTATCTCGGGATTGCAAGATAACCAAACAAAACTTTTAGTGGATTTCTACTTATTTTATTAAATATCATCTCCACCAAACAGGACAAGCTTGCATCTGTTATAGTTTTGGAGAAAAATGTGTTCATTTCATGTATGCGCGAAATGCCTTAAAAATGGCTTTAAAATGGATTTGGAGCATGGAGACGATTATCTCGGGATTGCAAGATAACCAAACAAAACTTTTAGTGGATTTCTACTTATTTTATTAAATATCATCTCCACCAAACAGGACAAGCTTGCATCTGTTATAGTTTTGGAGAAAAATGTGTTCATTTCATGTATGCGCGAAATGCCTTAAAAATGGCTTTAAAATAGATTTGGAGCATGGAGACGATTATCTCGGGATTGCAAGATAACCAAACAAAACTTTTAGTGGATTTCTACTTATTTTATTAAATATCATCTCCACCAAACAGGACAAGCTTGCATCTGTTATAGTTTTGGAGAAAAATGTGTTCATTTCATGTATGCGCGAAATGCCTTAAAAATGGCTTTAAAATGGATTTGGAGCATGGAGACGATTATCTCGGGATTGCAAGATAACCAAACAAAACTTTTAGTGGATTTCTACTTATTTTATTAAATATCATCTCCACCAAACAGGACAAGCTTGCATCTGTTATAGTTTTGGAGAAAAATGTGTTCATTTCATGTATGCGCGAAATGCCTTAAAAATGGCTTTAAAATGGATTTGGAGCATGGAGACGATTATCTCGGGATTGCAAGATAACCAAACAAAACTTTTAGTGGATTTCTACTTATTTTATTAAATATCATCTCCACCAAACAGGACAAGCTTGCATCTGTTATAGTTTTGGAGAAAAATGTGTTCATTTCATGTATGCGCGAAATGCCTTAAAAATGGCTTTAAAATGGATTTGGAGCATGGAGACGATTATCTCGGGATTGCAAGATAACCAAACAAAACTTTTAGTGGATTTCTACTTATTTTATTAAATATCATCTCCACCAAACAGGACAAGCTTGCATCTGTTATAGTTTTGGAGAAAAATGTGTTCATTTCATGTATGCGCGAAATGCCTTAAAAATGGCTTTAAAATGGATTTGGAGCATGGAGACGATTATCTCGGGATTGCAATATAACCAAACAAAACTTTTAGTGGATTTCTACTTATTTTATTAAATATCATCTCCACCAAACAGGACAAGCTTGCATCTGTTATAGTTTTGGAGAAAAATGTGTTCATTTCATGTATGCGCGAAATGCCTTAAAAATGGCTTTAAAATGGATTTGGAGCATGGAGACGATTATCTCGGGATTGCAAGATAACCAAACAAAACGTTTAGTGGATTTCTACTTATTTTATTAAATATCATCTCCACCAAACAGGACAAGCTTGCATCTGTTATAGTTTTGGAGAAAAATGTGTTCATTTCATGTATGCGCGAAATGCCTTAAAAATGGCTTTAAAATGGATTTGGAGCATGGAGACGATTATCTCGGGATTGCAAGATAACCAAACAAAACTTTTAGTGGATTTCTACTTATTTTATTAAATATCATGTCCACCAAACAGGACAAGCTTGCATCTGTTATAGTTTTGGAGAAAAATGTGTTCATTTCATGTATGCGCGAAATGCCTTAAAAATGGCTTTAAAATGGATTTGGAGCATGGAGACGATTATCTCGGGATTGCAAGATAACCAAACAAAACTTTTAGTGGATTTCTACTTATTTTATTAAATATCATCTCCACCAAACAGGACAAGCTTGCATGTGTTATAGTTTTGGAGAAAAATGTGTTCATTTCATGTATGTGCAAAATGCCTTTGAAATGGCTTTAAAATGGATTTGGAGCATGGAGACGATTATCTCGGGATTGCAAGATAACCAAAAAAAACTTTTAGTGGATTTCTACTTATTTTATTAAATATCATCTCCACCAAACAGGACAAGCTTGCATCTGTTATAGTTTTGGAGAAAAATGTGTTCATTTCATGTATGCGCGAAATGCCTTAAAAATGGCTTTAAAATGGATTTGGAGCATGGAGACGATTATCTCGGGATTGCAAGATAACCAAACAAAACTTTTAGTGGATTTCTACTTATTTTATTAAATATCATCTCCACCAAACAGGACAAGCTTGCATCTGTTATAGTTTTGGAGAAAAATGTGTTCATTTCATGTATGCGCGAAATGCCTTAAAAATGGCTTTAAAATGGATTTGGAGCATGGAGACGATTATCTCGGGATTGCAAGATAACCAAACAAAACTTTTAGTGGATTTCTACTTATTTTATTAAATATCATCTCCACCAAACAGGACAAGCTTGCATCTGTTATAGTTTTGGAGAAAAATGTGTTCATTTCATGTATGCGCGAAATGCCTTAAAAATGGCTTTAAAATGGATTTGGAGCATGGAGACGATTATCTCGGGATTGCAAGATAACCAAACAAAACTTTTAGTGGATTTCTACTTATTTTATTAAATATCATCTCCACCAAACAGGACAAGCTTGCATGTGTTATAGTTTTGGAGAAAAATGTGTTCATTTCATGTATGCGCAAAATGCCTTTGAAATGGCTTTAAAATGGATTTGGAGCATGGAGACGATTATCTCAGGATGGCAATATAAACAAACGAAACTTTTAGTAGATTTCTACTTATTTTATTAAATATTATCTCCACCAAACAGGACAAGCTTGCATCTGTTATAGTTTTGGAGAAAAATGTGTTCATTTCATGTATGCGCGAAATGCCTTAAAAAATGGCTTTAAAATGGATTTGGAGCATGGAGACGATTATCTCGGGATTGCAAGATAACCAAACAAAACTTTTAGTGGATTTCTACTTATTTTAATAAATATCATCTCCACCAAACAGGACAAGCTTGCATCTGTTATAGTTTTGGAGAAAAATGTGTTCATTTCATGTATGCGCGAAATGCCTTAAAAATGGCTTTAAAATGGATTTGGAGCATGGAGACGATTATCTCGGGATTGCAAGATAACCAAACAAAACTTTTAGTGGATTTCTACTTATTTTATTAAATATCATCTCCACCAAACAGGACAAGCTTGCATCTGTTATAGTTTTGGAGAAAAATGTGTTCATTTCATGTATGCGCGAAATGCCTTAAAAATGGCTTTAAAATGGATTTGGAGCATGGAGACGATTATCTCGGGATTGCAAGATAACCAAACAAAACTTTTAGTGGATTTCTACTTATTTTATTAAATATCATCTCCACCAAACAGGACAAGCTTGCATGTGTTATAGTTTTGGAGAAAAATGTGTTCATTTCATGTATGCGCAAAATGCCTTTGAAATGGCTTTAAAATGGATTTGGAGCATGGAGACGATTATCTCAGGATGGCAATATAAACAAACGAAACTTTTAGTAGATTTCTACTTATTTTATTAAATATTATCTCCACCAAACAGGACAAGCTTGCATCTGTTATAGTTTTGGAGAAAAATGTGTTCATTTCATGTATGCGCGAAATGCCTTAAAAAATGGCTTTAAAATGGATTTGGAGCATGGAGACGATTATCTCGGGATTGCAAGATAACCAAACAAAACTTTTAGTGGATTTCTACTTATTTTAATAAATATCATCTCCACCAAACAGGACAAGCTTGCATCTGTTATAGTTTTGGAGAAAAATGTGTTCATTTCATGTATGCGCGAAATGCCTTAAAAATGGCTTTAAAATGGATTTGGAGCATGGAGACGATTATCTCGGGATTGCAAGATAACCAAACAAAACTTTTAGTGGATTTCTACTTATTTTATTAAATATCATCTCCACCAAACAGGACAAGCTTGCATCTGTTATAGTTTTGGAGAAAAATGTGTTCATTTCATGTATGCGCGAAATGCCTTAAAAATGGCTTTAAAATGGATTTGGAGCATGGAGACGATTATCTCGGGATTGCAAGATAACCAAACAAAACTTTTAGTGGATTTCTACTTATTTTATTAAATATCATCTCCACCAAACAGGACAAGCTTGCATCTGTTATAGTTTTGGAGAAAAATGTGTTCATTTCATGTATGCGCGAAATGCCTTAAAAATGGCTTTAAAATGGATTTGGAGCATGGAGACGATTATCTCGGGATTGCAAGATAACCAAACAAAACTTTTAGTGGATTTCTACTTATTTTATTAAATATCATCTCCACCAAACAGGACAAGCTTGCATCTGTTATAGTTTTGGAGAAAAATGTGTTCATTTCATGTATGCGCGAAATGCCTTAAAAATGGCTTTAAAATGGATTTGGAGCATGGAGACGATTATCTCGGGATTGCAAGATAACCAAACAAAACTTTTAGTGGATTTCTACTTATTTTATTAAATATCATCTCCACCAAACAGGACAAGCTTGCATCTGTTATAGTTTTGGAGAAAAATGTGTTCATTTCATGTATGCGCGAAATGCCTTAAAAATGGCTTTAAAATGGATTTGGAGCATGGAGACGATTAACTCGGGATTGCAAGATAACCAAACAAAACTTTTAGTGGATTTCTACTTATTTTATTAAATATCATCTCCACCAAACAGGACAAGCTTGCATCTGTTATAGTTTTGGAGAAAAATGTGTTCATTTCATGTATGCGCGAAATGCCTTAAAAATGGCTTTAAAATGGATTTGGAGCATGGAGACGATTATCTCGGGATTGCAAGATAACCAAACAAAACGTTTAGTGGATTTCTACTTATTTTATTAAATATCATCTCCACCAAACAGGACAAGCTTGCATCTGTTATAGTTTTGGAGAAAAATGTGTTCATTTCATGTATGCGCGAAATGCCTTAAAAATGGCTTTAAAATGGATTTGGAGCATGGAGACGATTATCTCGGGATTGCAATATAACCAAACAAAACTTTTAGTGGATTTCTACTTATTTTATTAAATATCATCTCCACCAAACAGGACAAGCTTGCATCTGTTATAGTTTTGGAGAAAAATGTGTTCATTTCATGTATGCGCGAAATGCCTTAAAAATGGCTTTAAAATGGATTTGGAGCATGGAGACGATTATCTCGGGATTGCAAGATAACCAAACAAAACTTTTAGTGGATTTCTACTTATTTTATTAAATATCATCTCCACCAAACAGGACAAGCTTGCATCTGTTATAGTTTTGGAGAAAAATGTGTTCATTTCATGTATGCGCGAAATGCCTTAAAAATGGCTTTAAAATGGATTTGGAGCATGGAGACGATTATCTCGGGATTGCAAGATAACCAAACAAAACTTTTAGTGGATTTCTACTTATTTTATTAAATATCATCTCCACCAAACAGGACAAGCTTGCATCTGTTATAGTTTTGGAGAAAAATGTGTTCATTTCATGTATGCGCGAAATGCCTTAAAAATGGCTTTAAAATGGATTTGGAGCATGGAGACGATTATCTCGGGATTGCAAGATAACCAAACAAAACTTTTAGTGGATTTCTACTTATTTTATTAAATATCATCTCCACCAAACAGGACAAGCTTGCATGTGTTATAGTTTTGGAGAAAAATGTGTTCATTTCATGTATGTGCAAAATGCCTTTGAAATGGCTTTAAAATGGATTTGGAGCATGGAGACGATTATCTCGGGATTGCAAGATAACCAAAAAAAACTTTTAGTGGATTTCTACTTATTTTATTAAATATCATCTCCACCAAACAGGACAAGCTTGCATCTGTTATAGTTTTGGAGAAAAATGTGTTCATTTCATGTATGCGCGAAATGCCTTAAAAATGGCTTTAAAATGGATTTGGAGCATGGAGACGATTATCTCGGGATTGCAAGATAACCAAACAAAACTTTTAGTGGATTTCTACTTATTTTATTAAATATCATCTCCACCAAACAGGACAAGCTTGCATCTGTTATAGTTTTGGAGAAAAATGTGTTCATTTCATGTATGCGCGAAATGCCTTAAAAATGGCTTTAAAATGGATTTGGAGCATGGAGACGATTATCTCGGGATTGCAAGATAACCAAACAAAACTTTTAGTGGATTTCTACTTATTTTATTAAATATCATCTCCACCAAACAGGACAAGCTTGCATCTGTTATAGTTTTGGAGAAAAATGTGTTCATTTCATGTATGCGCGAAATGCCTTAAAAATGGCTTTAAAATGGATTTGGAGCATGGAGACGATTATCTCGGGATTGCAAGATAACCAAACAAAACTTTTAGTGGATTTCTACTTATTTTATTAAATATCATCTCCACCAAACAGGACAAGCTTGCATGTGTTATAGTTTTGGAGAAAAATGTGTTCATTTCATGTATGCGCAAAATGCCTTTGAAATGGCTTTAAAATGGATTTGGAGCATGGAGACGATTATCTCAGGATGGCAATATAAACAAACGAAACTTTTAGTAGATTTCTACTTATTTTATTAAATATTATCTCCACCAAACAGGACAAGCTTGCATCTGTTATAGTTTTGGAGAAAAATGTGTTCATTTCATGTATGCGCGAAATGCCTTAAAAAATGGCTTTAAAATGGATTTGGAGCATGGAGACGATTATCTCGGGATTGCAAGATAACCAAACAAAACTTTTAGTGGATTTCTACTTATTTTAATAAATATCATCTCCACCAAACAGGACAAGCTTGCATCTGTTATAGTTTTGGAGAAAAATGTGTTCATTTCATGTATGCGCGAAATGCCTTAAAAATGGCTTTAAAATGGATTTGGAGCATGGAGACGATTATCTCGGGATTGCAAGATAACCAAACAAAACTTTTAGTGGATTTCTACTTATTTTATTAAATATCATCTCCACCAAACAGGACAAGCTTGCATCTGTTATAGTTTTGGAGAAAAATGTGTTCATTTCATGTATGCGCGAAATGCCTTAAAAATGGCTTTAAAATGGATTTGGAGCATGGAGACGATTATCTCGGGATTGCAAGATAACCAAACAAAACTTTTAGTGGATTTCTACTTATTTTATTAAATATCATCTCCACCAAACAGGACAAGCTTGCATGTGTTATAGTTTTGGAGAAAAATGTGTTCATTTCATGTATGCGCAAAATGCCTTTGAAATGGCTTTAAAATGGATTTGGAGCATGGAGACGATTATCTCAGGATGGCAATATAAACAAACGAAACTTTTAGTAGATTTCTACTTATTTTATTAAATATTATCTCCACCAAACAGGACAAGCTTGCATCTGTTATAGTTTTGGAGAAAAATGTGTTCATTTCATGTATGCGCGAAATGCCTTAAAAATGGCTTTAAAATGGATTTGGAGCATGGAGACGATTATCTCGGGATTGCAAGATAACCAAACAAAACTTTTAGTGGATTTCTACTTATTTTATTAAATATCATCTCCACCAAACAGGACAAGCTTGCATCTGTTATAGTTTTGGAGAAAAATGTGTTCATTTCATGTATGCGCGAAATGCCTTAAAAATGGCTTTAAAATGGATTTGGAGCATGGAGACGATTATCTCGGGATTGCAAGATAACCAAACAAAACTTTTAGTGGATTTCTACTTATTTTATTAAATATCATCTCCACCAAACAGGACAAGCTTGCATGTGTTATAGTTTTGGAGAAAAATGTGTTCATTTCATGTATGCGCAAAATGCCTTTGAAATGGCTTTAAAATGGATTTGGAGCATGGAGACGATTATCTCAGGATGGCAATATAAACAAACGAAACTTTTAGTAGATTTCTACTTATTTTATTAAATATTATCTCCACCAAACAGGACAAGCTTGCATCTGTTATAGTTTTGGAGAAAAATGTGTTCATTTCATGTATGCGCGAAATGCCTTAAAAAATGGCTTTAAAATGGATTTGGAGCATGGAGACGATTATCTCGGGATTGCAAGATAACCAAACAAAACTTTTAGTGGATTTCTACTTATTTTAATAAATATCATCTCCACCAAACAGGACAAGCTTGCATCTGTTATAGTTTTGGAGAAAAATGTGTTCATTTCATGTATGCGCGAAATGCCTTAAAAATGGCTTTAAAATGGATTTGGAGCATGGAGACGATTATCTCGGGATTGCAAGATAACCAAACAAAACTTTTAGTGGATTTCTACTTATTTTATTAAATATCATCTCCACCAAACAGGACAAGCTTGCATCTGTTATAGTTTTGGAGAAAAATGTGTTCATTTCATGTATGCGCGAAATGCCTTAAAAATGGCTTTAAAATGGATTTGGAGCATGGAGACGATTATCTCGGGATTGCAAGATAACCAAACAAAACTTTTAGTGGATTTCTACTTATTTTATTAAATATCATCTCCACCAAACAGGACAAGCTTGCATGTGTTATAGTTTTGGAGAAAAATGTGTTCATTTCATGTATGCGCAAAATGCCTTTGAAATGGCTTTAAAATTAGTGATGAGCGAGCATGCTTGTCACTACTCGGTACTCGCACGAGTATCACTGTACTCGGGCTGCTCGGCGGGGACCGAGTAATCTCGCGATACTCGTGCTTTACTCGTGGTCTTCATTTCTGCATGTTGGCGCTCTTTTGAGAGCCAGCCCTCATGCAGGGATTGGCTGGCAGACCACTGCAATGCCACAGCCCTGTTAGTTGTGGAATTGCAGTGATTGGCCGGCCTGCACAGCGTCACCGAGCCTTTATATCGGCCGGCGCGCTGTGCTCTGCTCACAGCTATTCTGACAGTGAGTGTAGGGAGAGTGTCGCTGATTCAGGGAAAGCTTTGCGGCCCTTTATAGCTTTTTCAGTTGCAGGGCTGCAAACAGTGTGACCAAAAGTCCTTCTCAGGACTATTCTAGTTGTATACAGGCAGGCAGGGTATAGCCAGGTCGGAGTACAGTAGCAGAGTCCTTCTCAGGACTATTGTTGCTATATACAGGCAGGGTATAGCCAGGTCTGAATACAGGCTAGTGACCAAAAGAGTCCTTGTCAGGACTATTGTAGCAGTATACAGGCAGGCAGGCAGGCAGGGTAGTGGTGACCGTATACCAGCCTTCATATCTGGGGCTGGTGTACACAGTGTAAAACAGTCCAGATAGTGTCTGACTTGTCTGTACTGTAATTGTCGCTCCCCAAAAAAACCTGTTAGTAGGTTATTATTGCGTCCGTGCTTGGTTTTTAAAACCGCACGTGTGTGCCTGTTGGTGGCAGCGTACAGGTGCACTGGTGTGCGTTTACCAAACTATTATATAACGCACAAGTGTAGTGTATAATACACGTCAGTCAGCAGTGGCTGATAGTGTCAGAGTTCTTAATTTTTGCTCCTAAAACCTGTGTTAGGTTATTATTGCGTCCGTGCTTGGTTTTTAAAACCGCACGTGTGTGCCTGTTGGTGGCAGCGTACAGGTGCACTGGTGTGCGTTTACCAAACTATTATATAACGCACAAGTGTAGTGTATAATACACGTCAGTCAGCAGTGGCTGATAGTGTCAGAGTTCTTAATTTTTGCTCCTAAAACCTGTGTTAGGTTATTATTGCGTCCGTGCTTGGTTTTTAAAACCGCACGTGTGTGCCTGTTGGTGGCAGCGTACAGGTGCACTGGTGTGCGTTTACCAAACTATTATATAACGCACAAGTGTAGTGTATAATACACGTCAGTCAGCAGTGGCTGATAGTGTCAGAGTTCTTAATTTTTGCTCCTAAAACCTGTGTTAGGTTATTATTGCGTCCGTGCTTGGTTTTTAAAACCGCACGTGTGTGCCTGTTGGTGGCAGCGTACAGGTGCACTGGTGTGTGTTTACCAAACTATTATATAACGCACAAGTGTAGTGTATAATACACGTCAGTCAGCAGTGGCTGATAGTGTCAGAGTTCTTAATTTTTGCTCCTAAAACCTGTGTTAGGTTATTATTGCGTCCGTGCTTGGTTTTTAAAACCGCACGTGTGTGCCTGTCGGTGGCAGCGTACAGGTGCACTTGTGTGCAATTTCCAGAAACTTTGATATAACGCACAAGTAGTGAATATACACGTCAGCAGTGCACAGCATTGCAAAATGCGCAAGGGCATTGGCAAGGAACAAGGAAGTGGACGTGATGGTGGTGCAGGCAGAGGCCGAGGTCGTGGGCAAGCTCTAATTTCGCCACAACAAAGGGCCACATCTAGTCGCTCGCACGTCCTGTCCCAAATTCTTGGGGACCGCAGCAGTACACCGCTCTTGAACCAAGACCAGTGTCAACAGGTTGTTAGTTGGATAGCGGATAATGCTTCCAGTCAGATTGGCACCACCACAAACACTCTGTCTTCCACACGGTCAAGTGTCAGTAGCCGTGATACTGCACCGCACATTTCTGAACCTGATCCTCCTTCCTACCACCAGGCTGAGTACACGTCCTCCTCGGACATTAATGATCCCACACTTGGACACTCGGAAGAGCTGTTCACGTTTCCATTCACACATTCTGGCCTCTCGCCAGCTCATATTGAAGTGGGTCATGAGGAGATCGTCTGTACAGATGGCCAAATATTTGAGCAGCCACGTTCTCACGAAGTTGGCAACGTGTCTCAACAAGTGGTGGACGATGATGAGACACAATTGTCAGCAAGTCAGGAGGAGGAGCAGGGTGCGGAAGAGGAAGACGACGTGGTGGATGATCCAGTAACTGACCCAACCTGGCAGGAGGATATGCAGAGCGAGGACAGCAGTGCACAGGGGGAGGGAGGCGTAGCATCACAACAGGCAGTAAGAAGCAGGGTGGTGGCCCCAGGCAGAAGTCAGGCAACCGTTCCCCGGAACAACACGACGACACAAGGTGCCTGTCCAAATGTTAGGTCTTCACGAGTCTGGCAGTTTTTTAAGTTGGATCCAGATGATTCAAAAAAGGCCATTTGCAACACCTGCCGTGCCAGCATCAGCAGGGGTACCAAAACTAGCAGCCTGACCACCACCAGCATGATCAGGCACATGTCAGCCAAGCACCCGACTTTGTGGGAAGTACAACAGAGTCGAGGAGCAGTGCTTGCTGATGTCACTGCTACGTCTTCGCTGGTTGTGCATGCGAGCCAATCCTCTGTCCATGCTGCCTGCGAACAAGCCTCCTCCACTCCTGCACCTACAGTTGCCTACGCAGAAAGAACACCATCATCAAGCACGTCCTTGTCCCAGCGCAGCGTTCAGTTATCCATTCAGCAAACCTTTGAACGCAGGCGCAAATACACTGCCAACACCCCACATGCCACAGTTCTAAATGCTAACATTTCGCGACTGCTTGCGCTGGAAATGTTGCCTTTTAGGCTGGTGGAGACAGAAGCATTCCGTGACCTGATGGCGGCAGCTGTCCCACGTTACTCGGTCCCCAGCCGCCACTATTTCTCCCGGTGTGCCGTCCCCGCGTTGCATAACCACGTGTCACAAAACATCACACGTGCCCTGAACAACGCTGTTTCACCCAAGGTCCACCTAACCACAGACACGTGGACAAGTGCTTGTGGGCAAGGCCGCTACATCTCGTTGACGGCACACTGGGTTAATATTGTGGAAGCTGGGACCCAGTCTGAGCGAGGGACGCAACACGTCCTTCCCACACCAAGGTTTGCAGGCCCTACCTCAGTCAGTGTTTCACCCACACTCTACAGCTCCGGAATGTCATGCTCTTCAGCCTCCTCCTCCTCCTCCTCCTGCGCATCCTCATCCACTGTGCCCTCCACACCAGTCACAAGCTGGAAGCACTGCAGCACTGCCTCGGCGAAGCGGCAACAGGCTGTGCTGAAGCTAATCTGCATAGGTGACAAACCCCACAATGCAGAAGAGCTGTGGACAGCTCTGAAACAGCAGGCAGATCACTGGCTCACACCTCTGAACCTAAAGCCAGGAAAGGTCGTTTGTGACAATGGCCGGAACCTGGTGGCGGCTTTGAGGCGAGGCCAGCTGACACATGTTCCATGCGTGGCCCATGTGCTCAACCTCGTGGTTCAGCGGTTTATAAAGTCATACCCAGAGCTGTCTGATCTGCTGGTAAAAGTTCGCCGCCTGTCTGCACATTTTCGAAAGTCACCTACTGCTTCAGCCGGCCTTGCCGGCTTTCAGCGCCGTTTGCATCTTCCGGCTCACAGACTGGTGTGTGATGTCCCCACGCGTTGGAATTCAACTCTGCACATGTTGGTCAGGATATGTGAGCAGAAGAGGGCAGTTGTTGAGTACCTGCATCACCTAAGCCGTCGGGAAATGGGTCAAACTCCACACATAACACCTGAGGAGTGGAGATGGATGTCAGACCTATGTACCATCCTCCAAAACTTTGAGGACTCCACCAAGATGGTGAGTGGTGATGACGCCATTATTAGCGTCACCATACCGCTACTCTGCCTTCTAAAACGGTCCCTGCTGAAAAACAAACATGATGCATTGCAGGCGGAGCGCGATGAGTTGCAGCAAGAAACAGTAGTGGGTGTGGGTGATAACACACAGCCCAGCCTCGTCTCATCACAACGTGCAGTGGAGGACTATGACGAGGAGGAGGATGAAGACATGGAGCAACTCTCCGGCCAAATTGAGGATATGACATGCACACCAGTCATATCCTCGATTCAGCGTGGCTGGCCAGAGGACAGGGTAGATGAGGAGGAGGAGGAGGAGGAGGAGGAGGAGGACAGCATGTTCAGTCATCTTGTTGGTCAGGCTACTGAAGTCCTGGCTGTTAAGAGTCTGGCGCACATGGCTGACTTTATGGTAAGCTGCCTGTCTCGTGACCCTCGCGTTAAGAACATCTTGGCCGACAATCATTACTGGTTGGTAACACTGTTAGACCCACGCTACAAGGAGAACTTTTTGTCTCTTATTCCCGTGGAGGAGAGGTCAACCAAAATGCAGCAGTTTCGGAAGGCCATACTCACGGAAGTAGGCAAAGCATTCCCCTCACAAAACGCTAGCGGCATAGGTCAGGAATCAGTGGACAACCGAGGCGTACAGCCGAGAGAGGCACAAGTCCAATCCGCCAGAGGTAGGGGAACAGTCTTTAAGATGTGGGACAGTTTTCTCAGCCCCTCACGTACCACAGCCCCTGAGGTGCGGGGTAGTGCCACAAGAAATCCTAAGTTTGCCCAGATGCTGAAGGAGTACCTTGCAGATCGAACAACTGTACTCCGACATTCCTCTGTGCCTTACAATTATTGGGTATCCAAGCTGGACACGTGGCATGAATTGGCTCTCTACGCCTTGGAAGTCCTGGCCTGCCCTGCTGCTAGCGTTTTGTCAGAGCGTGTTTTTAGTGCCGCAGGTGGAATCATTACAGATAAACGCACCCGCCTGTCAACTGAAAATGCTGACAGGCTGACTCTGATAAAGATGAACAAGGGTTGGATTGGGCCAGACTTCACCACACCACCAGCAAATGAGAGCGGAATTTAAAGTTTGCCATGTACCTCCACTCACCCATGGGTACACTTCTCGACTTTGGATAATCGCTGGACTGCTCCTCCTTCTCCTCATGCGCCATCATGATGACCGTTACAATAGTTAGGTCTTTGTTTCAGGTATACCCCCAGTGGTAAATTTTTTCGCCCATTCTTTGCAGAATGGACATTACAACGACAGGAGACCCGCTCCTTTGCAATGGGAACAATGTTTTGAGGCCCTCATGCACGTCTCTACCCAGGGACAACGTGTAGCCTCCCAATTTTTGGCTGCCCTGCCTAAGGGCTATACTATAATACACCCACTTCCTTAAAATGGACACTTAATGTTTTGAGGCCCTCATGCACGTCTCTACCCAGGGACAATGTGGAGCCTCCCAATTTTTGGCTGCCCTGGCAAAGGGCTATACTGAAATAGACCCACTTCCTTACAATGGGCACTTCAGGTTTAAAGGCCATCATGCACGTCTCTACCCAGGGACAATGTGGAGCCTCCCAATTTTTGGCTGCCCTGCCTAAGGGCTATACTGAAATACACCCACTTCCTTAAAATGGACACTTAATGTTTTGAGGCCCTCATGCACGTCTCTACCCAGGGACAATGTGGAGCCTCCCAATTTTTGGCTGCCCTGGCAAAGGGCTATACTGAAATAGACCCACTTCCTTACAATGGGCACTTCAGGTTTAAAGGCCATCATGCACGTCTCTACCCAGGGACAATGTGGAGCCTCCCAATTTTTGGCTGCCCTGCCTAAGGGCTATACTATAATACACCCACTTCCTGACAATGGACACTTAATGTTTTGAGGCCCTCATGCACGTCTCTACCCAGGGACAATGTGGAGCCTCCCAATTTTTGGCTGCCCTGCCTAAGGGCTATACTATAATACACCCACTTCCTGACAATGGACACTTAATGTTTTGAGGCCCTCATGCACGTCTCTACCCAGGGACAATGTGGAGCCTCCCAATTTTTGGCTGCCCTGGCAAAGGGCTATACTGAAATAGACCCACTTCCTTACAATGGGCACTTCAGGTTTAAAGGCCATCATGCACGTCTCTATCCAGGGACAATGTGGAGCCTCCCAATTTTTGGCTGCCCTGCCTAAGGGCTATACTGAAATACACCCACTTCCTTAAAATGGACACTTAATGTTTTGAGGCCCTCATGCACGTCTCTACCCAGGGACAATGTGGAGCCTCCCAATTTTTGGCTGCCCTGGCAAAGGGCTATACTGAAATAGACCCACTTCCTTACAATGGGCACTTCAGGTTTAAAGGCCATCATGCACGTCTCTATCCAGGGACAATGTGGAGCCTCCCAATTTTTGGCTGCCCTGACTAAGGGCTATACTATAATACACCCACTTCCTGACAATGGACACTTAATGTTTTGAGGCCCTCATGCACGTCTCTACCCAGGGACAATGTGGAGCCTCCCAATTTTTGGCTGCCCTGGCAAAGGGCTATACTGAAATAGACCCACTTCCTTACAATGGGCACTTCAGGTTTAAAGGCCATCATGCACGTCTCTATCCAGGGACAATGTGGAGCCTCCCAATTTTTGGCTGCCCTGCCTAAGGGCTATACTGAAATACACCCACTTCCTTAAAATGGACACTTAATGTTTTGAGGCCCTCATGCACGTCTCTACCCAGGGACAATGTGGAGCCTCCCAATTTTTGGCTGCCCTGGCAAAGGGCTATACTGAAATAGACCCACTTCGTTACAATGGGCACTTCAGGTTTAAAGGCCATCATGCACGTCTCTACCCAGGGACAATGTGGAGCCTCCCAATTTTTGGCTGCCCTGGCAAAGGGCTATACTGAAATAGACCCACTTCCTTACAATGGGCACTTCAGGTTTAAAGGCCATCATGCACGTCTCTACCCAGGGACAATGTGGAGCCTCCCAATTTTTGGCTGCCCTGCCTAAGGGCTATACTATAATACACCCACTTCCTGACAATGGACACTTAATGTTTTGAGGCCCTCATGCACGTCTCTACCCAGGGACAATGTGGAGCCTCCCAATTTTTGGCTGCCCTGGCAAAGGGCTATACTGAAATAGACCCACTTCCTTACAATGGGCACTTCAGGTTTAAAGGCCATCATGCACGTCTCTACCCAGGGACAATGTGGAGCCTCCCAATTTTTGGCTGCCCTGCCTAAGGGCTATACTATAATACACCCACTTCCTGACAATGGACACTTAATGTTTTGAGGCCCTCATGCACGTCTGTATGCAGGGGCATTGGTGAACCTCACAATTTAGGACTGCCCTGGCAAAGGAAAATACTACAAAGACTCACTTCCTCAAAATGGGCACATTAGACTCAAGAGGCCTTCATGTACGTCTCTTCTCAGGGACATCGGAGTGCCACACAATGTTTTCACGTAAAATCTTTCATGTATTGATCTCAAAAAGTAACATACACCAGCTCTATCTCACTATTGGGTATGTGCCCTTAACATTTCCGCCATGAAAAATCATTTTGGGGTCATTTTGGAAGGTTTTCTGGTGAGTCCGTAAAAATGGCGTAAAACGCGGACAAAATTGTTCACAGCTGTGACTTTTGAGTGATAAATGCTTCAAGGGGTCTTCCCCATGCTGTTGCCATGTCATTTGAGCACTCTTCTGAGACTTTTGTGACATTTTTAGGGTTTCTCCATGCTGCCGGGAGGTCATTTCACAAAAATACTCGGGTCTCCCATAGGATAACATTGGGCTCGTTGCTCGGGCCGAGTACACGAGTATCTTGGGAGGCTCGGCCCGAGCTTCGAGCACCCGAGCTTTTTAGTACTCGCTCATCACTATTTAAAATGGATTTGGAGCATGGAGACGATTATCTCAGGATGGCAATATAAACAAACGAAACTTTTAGTAGATTTCTACTTATTTTATTAAATATTATCTCCACCAAACAGGACAAGCTTGCATCTGTTATAGTTTTGGAGAAAAATGTGTTCATTTCATGTATGCGCGAAATGCCTTAAAAATGGCTTTAAAATGGATTTGGAGCATGGAGACGATTATCTCGGGATTGCAAGATAACCAAACAAAACTTTTAGTGGATTTCTACTTATTTTATTAAATATCATCTCCACCAAACAGGACAAGCTTGCATCTGTTATAGTTTTGGAGAAAAATGTGTTCATTTCATGTATGCGCGAAATGCCTTAAAAATGGCTTTAAAATGGATTTGGAGCATGGAGACGATTATCTCGGGATTGCAAGATAACCAAACAAAACTTTTAGTGGATTTCTACTTATTTTATTAAATATCATCTCCACCAAACAGGACAAGCTTGCATCTGTTATAGTTTTGGAGAAAAATGTGTTCATTTCATGTATGCGCGAAATGCCTTAAAAATGGCTTTAAAATGGATTTGGAGCATGGAGACGATTATCTCGGGATTGCAAGATAACCAAACAAAACTTTTAGTGGATTTCTACTTATTTTATTAAATATCATCTCCACCAAACAGGACAAGCTTGCATGTGTTATAGTTTTGGAGAAAAATGTGTTCATTTCATGTATGCGCAAAATGCCTTTGAAATGGCTTTAAAATGGATTTGGAGCATGGAGACGATTATCTCGGGATTGCAAGATAACCAAAAAAAACTTTTAGTGGATTTCTACTTATTTTATTAAATATCATCTCCACCAAACAGGACAAGCTTGCATCTGTTATAGTTTTGGAGAAAAATGTGTTCATTTCATGTATGCGCGAAATGCCTTAAAAATGGCTTTAAAATGGATTTGGAGCATGGAGACGATTATCTCGGGATTGCAAGATAACCAAACAAAACTTTTAGTGGATTTCTACTTATTTTATTAAATATCATCTCCACCAAACAGGACAAGCTTGCATCTGTTATAGTTTTGGAGAAAAATGTGTTCATTTCATGTATGCGCGAAATGCCTTAAAAATGGCTTTAAAATGGATTTGGAGCATGGAGACGATTATCTCGGGATTGCAAGATAACCAAACAAAACTTTTAGTGGATTTCTACTTATTTTATTAAATATCATCTCCACCAAACAGGACAAGCTTGCATCTGTTATAGTTTTGGAGAAAAATGTGTTCATTTCATGTATGCGCGAAATGCCTTAAAAATGGCTTTAAAATGGATTTGGAGCATGGAGACGATTATCTCGGGATTGCAAGATAACCAAACAAAACTTTTAGTGGATTTCTACTTATTTTATTAAATATCATCTCCACCAAACAGGACAAGCTTGCATGTGTTATAGTTTTGGAGAAAAATGTGTTCATTTCATGTATGCGCAAAATGCCTTTGAAATGGCTTTAAAATGGATTTGGAGCATGGAGACGATTATCTCAGGATGGCAATATAAACAAACGAAACTTTTAGTAGATTTTTACTTATTTTATTAAATATTATCTCCACCAAACAGGACAAGCTTGCATCTGTTATAGTTTTGGAGAAAAATGTGTTCATTTCATGTATGCGCGAAATGCCTTAAAAAATGGCTTTAAAATGGATTTGGAGCATGGAGACGATTATCTCGGGATTGCAAGATAACCAAACAAAACTTTTAGTGGATTTCTACTTATTTTAATAAATATCATCTCCACCAAACAGGACAAGCTTGCATCTGTTATAGTTTTGGAGAAAAATGTGTTCATTTCATGTATGCGCGAAATGCCTTAAAAATGGCTTTAAAATGGATTTGGAGCATGGAGACGATTATCTCGGGATTGCAAGATAACCAAACAAAACTTTTAGTGGATTTCTACTTATTTTATTAAATATCATCTCCACCAAACAGGACAAGCTTGCATCTGTTATAGTTTTGGAGAAAAATGTGTTCATTTCATGTATGCGCGAAATGCCTTAAAAATGGCTTTAAAATGGATTTGGAGCATGGAGACGATTATCTCGGGATTGCAAGATAACCAAACAAAACTTTTAGTGGATTTCTACTTATTTTATTAAATATCATCTCCACCAAACAGGACAAGCTTGCATGTGTTATAGTTTTGGAGAAAAATGTGTTCATTTCATGTATGCGCAAAATGCCTTTGAAATGGCTTTAAAATGGATTTGGAGCATGGAGACGATTATCTCAGGATGGCAATATAAACAAACGAAACTTTTAGTAGATTTCTACTTATTTTATTAAATATCATCTCCACCAAACAGGACAAGCTTGCATCTGTTATAGTTTTGGAGAAAAATGTGTTCATTTCATGTATGCGCGAAATGCCTTAAAAATGGCTTTAAAATGGATTTGGAGCATGGAGACGATTATCTCGGGATTGCAAGATAACCAAACAAAACTTTTAGTGGATTTCTACTTATTTTATTAAATATCATCTCCACCAAACAGGACAAGCTTGCATGTGTTATAGTTTTGGAGAAAAATGTGTTCATTTCATGTATGCGCAAAATGCCTTTGAAATGGCTTTAAAATGGATTTGGAGCATGGAGACGATTATCTCGGGATTGCAAGATAACCAAAAAAAACTTTTAGTGGATTTCTACTTATTTTATTAAATATCATCTCCACCAAACAGGACAAGCTTGCATCTGTTATAGTTTTGGAGAAAAATGTGTTCATTTCATGTATGCGCGAAATGCCTTAAAAATGGCTTTAAAATGGATTTGGAGCATGGAGACGATTATCTCGGGATTGCAAGATAACCAAACAAAACTTTTAGTGGATTTCTACTTATTTTATTAAATATCATCTCCACCAAACAGGACAAGCTTGCATCTGTTATAGTTTTGGAGAAAAATGTGTTCATTTCATGTATGCGCGAAATGCCTTAAAAATGGCTTTAAAATGGATTTGGAGCATGGAGACGATTATCTCGGGATTGCAAGATAACCAAACAAAACTTTTAGTGGATTTCTACTTATTTTATTAAATATCATCTCCACCAAACAGGACAAGCTTGCATCTGTTATAGTTTTGGAGAAAAATGTGTTCATTTCATGTATGCGCGAAATGCCTTAAAAATGGCTTTAAAATGGATTTGGAGCATGGAGACGATTATCTCGGGATTGCAAGATAACCAAACAAAACTTTTAGTGGATTTCTACTTATTTTATTAAATATCATCTCCACCAAACAGGACAAGCTTGCATGTGTTATAGTTTTGGAGAAAAATGTGTTCATTTCATGTATGCGCAAAATGCCTTTGAAATGGCTTTAAAATGGATTTGGAGCATGGAGACGATTATCTCAGGATGGCAATATAAACAAACGAAACTTTTAGTAGATTTCTACTTATTTTATTAAATATTATCTCCACCAAACAGGACAAGCTTGCATCTGTTATAGTTTTGGAGAAAAATGTGTTCATTTCATGTATGCGCGAAATGCCTTAAAAAATGGCTTTAAAATGGATTTGGAGCATGGAGACGATTATCTCGGGATTGCAAGATAACCAAACAAAACTTTTAGTGGATTTCTACTTATTTTAATAAATATCATCTCCACCAAACAGGACAAGCTTGCATCTGTTATAGTTTTGGAGAAAAATGTGTTCATTTCATGTATGCGCGAAATGCCTTAAAAATGGCTTTAAAATGGATTTGGAGCATGGAGACGATTATCTCGGGATTGCAAGATAACCAAACAAAACTTTTAGTGGATTTCTACTTATTTTATTAAATATCATCTCCACCAAACAGGACAAGCTTGCATCTGTTATAGTTTTGGAGAAAAATGTGTTCATTTCATGTATGCGCGAAATGCCTTAAAAATGGCTTTAAAATGGATTTGGAGCATGGAGACGATTATCTCGGGATTGCAAGATAACCAAACAAAACTTTTAGTGGATTTCTACTTATTTTATTAACTATCATCTCCACCAAACAGGACAAGCTTGCATGTGTTATAGTTTTGGAGAAAAATGTGTTCATTTCATGTATGCGCAAAATGCCTTTGAAATGGCTTTAAAATGGATTTGGAGCATGGAGACGATTATCTCAGGATGGCAATATAAACAAACGAAACTTTTAGTAGATTTCTACTTATTTTATTAAATATTATCTCCACCAAACAGGACAAGCTTGCATCTGTTATAGTTTTGGAGAAAAATGTGTTCATTTCATGTATGCGCGAAATGCCTTAAAAATGGCTTTAAAATGGATTTGGAGCATGGAGACGATTATCTCGGGATTGCAAGATAACCAAACAAAACTTTTAGTGGATTTCTACTTATTTTATTAAATATCATCTCCACCAAACAGGACAAGCTTGCATCTGTTATAGTTTTGGAGAAAAATGTGTTCATTTCATGTATGCGCGAAATGCCTTAAAAATGGCTTTAAAATGGATTTGGAGCATGGAGACGATTATCTCGGGATTGCAAGATAACCAAACAAAACTTTTAGTGGATTTCTACTTATTTTATTAAATATCATCTCCACCAAACAGGACAAGCTTGCATCTGTTATAGTTTTGGAGAAAAATGTGTTCATTTCATGTATGCGCGAAATGCCTTAAAAATGGCTTTAAAATGGATTTGGAGCATGGAGACGATTATCTCGGGATTGCAAGATAACCAAACAAAACTTTTAGTGGATTTCTACTTATTTTATTAAATATCATCTCCACCAAACAGGACAAGCTTGCATCTGTTATAGTTTTGGAGAAAAATGTGTTCATTTCATGTATGCGCGAAATGCCTTAAAAATGGCTTTAAAATGGATTTGGGGCATGGAGACGATTATCTCGGGATTGCAAGATAAGCAAACAAAACTTTTAGTGGATTTCTACTTATTTTATTAAATATCATCTCCACCAAACAGGACAAGCTTGCATCTGTTATAGTTTTGGAGAAAAATGTGTTCATTTCATGTATGCGCGAAATGCCTTAAAAATGGCTTTAAAATGGATTTGGAGCATGGAGACGATTATCTCGGGATTGCAATATAACCAAACAAAACTTTTAGTGGATTTCTACTTATTTTATTAAATATCATCTCCACCAAACAGGACAAGCTTGCATCTGTTATAGTTTTGGAGAAAAATGTGTTCATTTCATGTATGCGCGAAATGCCTTAAAAATGGCTTTAAAATGGATTTGGAGCATGGAGACGATTATCTCGGGATTGCAAGATAACCAAACAAAACTTTTAGTGGATTTCTACTTATTTTATTAAATATCATCTCCACCAAACAGGACAAGCTTGCATCTGTTATAGTTTTGGAGAAAAATGTGTTCATTTCATGTATGCGCGAAATGCCTTAAAAATGGCTTTAAAATGGATTTGGAGCATGGAGACGATTATCTCGGGATTGCAAGATAACCAAACAAAACTTTTAGTGGATTTCTACTTATTTTATTAAATATCATCTCCACCAAACAGGACAAGCTTGCATCTGTTATAGTTTTGGAGAAAAATGTGTTCATTTCATGTATGCGCGAAATGCCTTAAAAATGGCTTTAAAATGGATTTGGAGCATGGAGACGATTATCTCGGGATTGCAAGATAACCAAACAAAACTTTTAGTGGATTTCTACTTATTTTATTAAATATCATCTCCACCAAACAGGACAAGCTTGCATGTGTTATAGTTTTGGAGAAAAATGTGTTCATTTCATGTATGCGCAAAATGCCTTTGAAATGGCTTTAAAATGGATTTGGAGCATGGAGACGATTATCTCGGGATTGCAAGATAACCAAACAAAACTTTTAGTGGATTTCTACTTATTTTATTAAATATCATCTCCACCAAACAGGACAAGCTTGCATCTGTTATAGTTTTGGAGAAAAATGTGTTCATTTCATGTATGCGCGAAATGCCTTAAAAATGACTTTAAAATGGATTTGGAGCATGGAGACGATTATCTCGGGATTGCAAGATAACCAAACAAAACTTTTAGTGGATTTCTACTTATTTTATTAAATATCATCTCCACCAAACAGGACAAGCTTGCATGTGTTATAGTTTTGGAGAAAAATGTGTTCATTTCATGTATGCGCAAAATGCCTTTGAAATGGCTTTAAAATGGATTTGGAGCATGGAGACAATTATCTCAGGATGGCAATATAAACAAACGAAACTTTTAGTAGATTTCTACTTATTTTATTAAATATCATCTCCACCAAACAGGACAAGCTTGCATCTGTTATAGTTTTGGAGAAAAATGTGTTCATTTCATGTATGCGCGAAATGCCTTAAAAATGGCTTTAAAATGGATTTGGAGCATGGAGACGATTATCTCGGGATTGCAAGATAACCAAACAAAACTTTTAGTGGATTTCTACTTATTTTATTAAATATCATCTCCACCAAACAGGACAAGCTTGCATCTGTTATAGTTTTGGAGAAAAATGTGTTCATTTCATGTATGCGCGAAATGCCTTAAAAATGGCTTTAAAATGGATTTGGAGCATGGAGACGATTATCTCGGGATTGCAATATAACCAAACAAAACTTTTAGTGGATTTCTACTTATTTTATTAAATATTATCTCCACCAAACAGAACAAGCTTGCATGTGTTATAGTTTTGGAGAAAAATGTGTTCATTTCATGTATGCGCAAAATGCCTTTGAAATGGCTTTAAAATGGATTTGGAGCATGGAGACGATTATCTCAGGATGGCAATATAAACAAACGAAACTTTTAGTAGATTTCTACTTATTTTATTAAATATCATCTCCACCAAACAGGACAAGCTTGCATCTGTTATAGTTTTGGAGAAAAATGTGTTCATTTCATGTATGCGCGAAATGCCTTAAAAATGGCTTTAAAATGGATTTGGAGCATGGAGACGATTATCTCGGGATTGCAAGATAACCAAACAAAACTTTTAGTGGATTTCTACTTATTTTATTAAATATCATCTCCACCAAACAGGACAAGCTTGCATCTGTTATAGTTTTGGAGAAAAATGTGTTCATTTCATGTATGCGCGAAATGCCTTAAAAATGGCTTTAAAATGGATTTGGAGCATGGAGACGATTATCTCGGGATTGCAATATAACCAAACAAAACTTTTAGTGGATTTCTACTTATTTTATTAAATATCATCTCCACCAAACAGGACAAGCTTGCATCTGTTATAGTTTTGGAGAAAAATGTGTTCATTTCATGTATGCGCGAAATGCCTTAAAAATGGCTTTAAAATGGATTTGGAGCATGGAGACGATTATCTCGGGATTGCAAGATAACCAAACAAAACTTTTAGTGGATTTCTACTTATTTTATTAAATATCATCTCCACCAAACAGGACAAGCTTGCATCTGTTATAGTTTTGGAGAAAAATGTGTTCATTTCATGTATGCGCGAAATGCCTTAAAAATGGCTTTAAAATGGATTTGGAGCATGGAGACGATTATCTCGGGATTGCAAGATAACCAAACAAAACTTTTAGTGGATTTCTACTTATTTTATTAAATATCATCTCCACCAAACAGGACAAGCTTGCATCTGTTATAGTTTTGGAGAAAAATGTGTTCATTTCATGTATGCGCGAAATGCCTTAAAAATGGCTTTAAAATGAATTTGGAGCATGGAGACGATTATCTCGGGATTGCAAGATAACCAAACAAAACTTTTAGTGGATTTCTACTTATTTTATTAAATATCATCTCCACCAAACAGGACAAGCTTGCATGTGTTATAGTTTTGGAGAAAAATGTGTTCATTTCATGTATGCGCAAAATGCCTTTGAAATGGCTTTAAAATGGATTTGGAGCATGGAGACGATTATCTCGGGATTGCAAGATAACCAAACAAAACTTTTAGTGGATTTCTACTTATTTTATTAAATATCATCTCCACCAAACAGGACAAGCTTGCATCTGTTATAGTTTTGGAGAAAAATGTGTTCATTTCATGTATGCGCGAAATGCCTTAAAAATGACTTTAAAATGGATTTGGAGCATGGAGACGATTATCTCGGGATTGCAAGATAACCAAACAAAACTTTTAGTGGATTTCTACTTATTTTATTAAATATCATCTCCACCAAACAGGACAAGCTTGCATCTGTTATAGTTTTGGAGAAAAATGTGTTCATTTCATGTATGCGCGAAATGCCTTAAAAATGGCTTTAAAATGGATTTGGAGCATGGAGACGATTATCTCGGGATTGCAAGATAACCAAACAAAACTTTTAGTGGATTTCTACTTATTTTATTAAATATCATCTCCACCAAACAGGACAAGCTTGCATCTGTTATAGTTTTGGAGAAAAATGTGTTCATTTCATGTATGCGCGAAATGCCTTAAAAATGGCTTTAAAATGGATTTGGAGCATGGAGACGATTATCTCGGGATTGCAAGATAACCAAACAAAACTTTTAGTGGATTTCTACTTATTTTATTAAATATCATCTCCACCAAACAGGACAAGCTTGCATGTGTTATAGTTTTGGAGAAAAATGTGTTCATTTCATGTATGCGCAAAATGCCTTTGAAATGGCTTTAAAATGGATTTGGAGCATGGAGACGATTATCTCAGGATGGCAATATAAACAAACGAAACTTTTAGTAGATTTCTACTTATTTTATTAAATATTATCTCCACCAAACAGGACAAGCTTGCATCTGTTATAGTTTTGGAGAAAAATGTGTTCATTTCATGTATGCGCGAAATGCCTTAAAAATGGCTTTAAAATGGATTTGGAGCATGGAGACGATTATCTCGGGATTGCAAGATAACCAAACAAAACTTTTAGTGGATTTCTACTTATTTTATTAAATATCATCTCCACTAAACAGGACAAGCTTGCATCTGTTATAGTTTTGGAGAAAAATGTGTTCATTTTATGTATGCGCGAAATGCCTTAAAAATGGCTTTAAAATGGATTTGGAGCATGGAGACGATTATCTCGGGATTGCAAGATAACCAAACAAAACTTTTAGTGGATTTCTACTTATTTTATTAAATATCATCTCCACCAAACAGGACAAGCTTGCATCTGTTATAGTTTTGGAGAAAAATGTGTTCATTTCATGTATGCGCGAAATGCCTTAAAAATGGCTTTAAAATGGATTTGGAGCATGGAGACGATTATCTCGGGATTGCAAGATAACCAAACAAAACTTTTAGTGGATTTCTACTTATTTTATTAAATATCATCTCCACCAAACAGGACAAGCTTGCATCTGTTATAGTTTTGGAGAAAAATGTGTTCATTTCATGTATGCGCGAAATGCCTTAAAAATGGCTTTAAAATGGATTTGGAGCATGGAGACGATTATCTCGGGATTGCAAGATAACCAAACAAAACTTTTAGTGGATTTCTACTTATTTTATTAAATATCATCTCCACCAAACAGGACAAGCTTGCATCTGTTATAGTTTTAGAGAAAAATGTGTTCATTTCATGTATTCGCGAAATGCCTTAAAAATGGCTTTAAAATGGATTTGGAGCATGGAGACGATTATCTCGGGATTGCAATATAACCAAACAAAACTTTTAGTGGATTTCTACTTATTTTATTAAATATCATCTCCACCAAACAGGACAAGCTTGCATCTGTTATAGTTTTGGAGAAAAATGTGTTCATTTCATGTATGCGCGAAATGCCTTAAAAATGGCTTTAAAATGGATTTGGAGCATGGAGACGATTATCTCGGGATTGCAAGATAACCAAACAAAACTTTTAGTGGATTTCTACTTATTTTATTAAATATCATCTCCACCAAACAGGACAAGCTTGCATGTGTTATAGTTTTGGAGAAAAATGTGTTCATTTCATGTATGCGCAAAATGCCTTTGAAATGGCTTTAAAATGGATTTGGAGCATGGAGACGATTATCTCGGGATTGCAAGATAACCAAACAAAACTTTTAGTGGATTTCTACTTATTTTATTAAATATCATCTCCACCAAACAGGACAAGCTTGCATCTGTTATAGTTTTGGAGAAAAATGTGTTCATTTCATGTATGCGCGAAATGCCTTAAAAATGACTTTAAAATGGATTTGGAGCATGGAGACGATTATCTCGGGATTGCAAGATAACCAAACAAAACTTTTAGTGGATTTCTACTTATTTTATTAAATATCATCTCCACCAAACAGGACAAGCTTGCATCTGTTATAGTTTTGGAGAAAAATGTGTTCATTTCATGTATGCGCGAAATGCCTTAAAAATGGCTTTAAAATGGATTTGGAGCATGGAGACGATTATCTCGGGATTGCAAGATAACCAAACAAAACTTTTAGTGGATTTCTACTTATTTTATTAAATATCATCTCCACCAAACAGGACAAGCTTGCATCTGTTATAGTTTTGGAGAAAAATGTGTTCATTTCATGTATGCGCGAAATGCCTTAAAAATGGCTTTAAAATGGATTTGGAGCATGGAGACGATTATCTCGGGATTGCAAGATAACCAAACAAAACTTTTAGTGGATTTCTACTTATTTTATTAAATATCATCTCCACCAAACAGGACAAGCTTGCATGTGTTATAGTTTTGGAGAAAAATGTGTTCATTTCATGTATGCGCAAAATGCCTTTGAAATGGCTTTAAAATGGATTTGGAGCATGGAGACGATTATCTCAGGATGGCAATATAAACAAACGAAACTTTTAGTAGATTTCTACTTATTTTATTAAATATTATCTCCACCAAACAGGACAAGCTTGCATCTGTTATAGTTTTGGAGAAAAATGTGTTCATTTCATGTATGCGCGAAATGCCTTAAAAATGGCTTTAAAATGGATTTGGAGCATGGAGACGATTATCTCGGGATTGCAAGATAACCAAACAAAACTTTTAGTGGATTTCTACTTATTTTATTAAATATCATCTCCACCAAACAGGACAAGCTTGCATGTGTTATAGTTTTGGAGAAAAATGTGTTCATTTCATGTATGCGCAAAATGCCTTTGAAATGGCTTTAAAATGGATTTGGAGCATGGAGACGATTATCTCGGGATTGCAAGATAACCAAACAAAACTTTTAGTGGATTTCTACTTATTTTATTAAATATCATCTCCACCAAACAGGACAAGCTTGCATCTGTTATAGTTTTGGAGAAAAATGTGTTCATTTCATGTATGCGCGAAATGCCTTAAAAATGACTTTAAAATGGATTTGGAGCATGGAGACGATTATCTCGGGATTGCAAGATAACCAAACAAAACTTTTAGTGGATTTCTACTTATTTTATTAAATATCATCTCCACCAAACAGGACAAGCTTGCATCTGTTATAGTTTTGGAGAAAAATGTGTTCATTTCATGTATGCGCGAAATGCCTTAAAAATGGCTTTAAAATGGATTTGGAGCATGGAGACGATTATCTCGGGATTGCAAGATAACCAAACAAAACTTTTAGTGGATTTCTACTTATTTCATTAAATATCATCTCCACCAAACAGGACAAGCTTGCATGTGTTATAGTTTTGGAGAAAAATGTGTTCATTTCATGTATGCGCAAAATGCCTTTGAAATGGCTTTAAAAAGGATTTGGAGCATGGAGACGATTATCTCAGGATGGCAATATAAACAAACGAAACTTTTAGTAGATTTCTACTTATTTTATTAAATATCATCTCCACCAAACAGGACAAGCTTGCATCTGTTATAGTTTTGGAGAAAAATGTGTTCATTTCATGTATGCGCGAAATGCCTTAAAAATGGCTTTAAAATGGATTTGGAGCATGGAGACGATTATCTCGGGATTGCAAGATAACCAAACAAAACTTTTATTGGATTTCTACTTATTTTATTAAATATCATCTCCACCAAACAGGACAAGCTTGCATCTGTTATAGTTTTGGAGAAAAATGTGTTCATTTCATGTATGCGCGAAATGCCTTAAAAATGGCTTTAAAATGGATTTGGAGCATGGAGACGATTATCTCGGGATTGCAAGATAACCAAACAAAACTTTTAGTGGATTTCTACTTATTTTATTAAATATCATCTCCACCAAATAGGACAAGCTTGCATCTGTTATAGTTTTGGAGAAAAATGTGTTCATTTCATGTATGCGCGAAATGCCTTAAAAATGGCTTTAAAATGGATTTGGAGCATGGAGACGATTATCTCGGGATTGCAAGATAACCAAACAAAACTTTTAGTGGATTTCTACTTATTTTATTAAATATCATCTCCACCAAACAGGACAAGCTTGCATGTGTTATAGTTTTGGAGAAAAATGTGTTCATTTCATGTATGCGCAAAATGCCTTTGAAATGGCTTTAAAATGGATTTGGAGCATGGAGACGATTATCTCGGGATTGCAAGATAACCAAACAAAACTTTTAGTGGATTTCTACTTATTTTATTAAATATCATCTCCACCAAACAGGACAAGCTTGCATCTGTTATAGTTTTGGAGAAAAATGTGTTCATTTCATGTATGCGCGAAATGCCTTAAAAATGACTTTAAAATGGATTTGGAGCATGGAGACGATTATCTCGGGATTGCAAGATAACCAAACAAAACTTTTAGTGGATTTCTACTTATTTTATTAAATATCATCTCCACCAAACAGGACAAGCTTGCATCTGTTATAGTTTTGGAGAAAAATGTGTTCATTTCATGTATGCGCGAAATGCCTTAAAAATGGCTTTAAAATGGATTTGGAGCATGGAGACGATTATCTCGGGATTGCAAGATAACCAAACAAAACTTTTAGTGGATTTCTACTTATTTTATTAAATATCATCTCCACCAAACAGGACAAGCTTGCATCTGTTATAGTTTTGGAGAAAAATGTGTTCATTTCATGTATGCGCGAAATGCCTTAAAAATGGCTTTAAAATGGATTTGGAGCATGGAGACGATTATCTCGGGATTGCAAGATAACCAAACAAAACTTTTAGTGGATTTCTACTTATTTTATTAAATATCATCTCCACCAAACAGGACAAGCTTGCATGTGTTATAGTTTTGGAGAAAAATGTGTTCATTTCATGTATGCGCAAAATGCCTTTGAAATGGCTTTAAAATGGATTTGGAGCATGGAGACGATTATCTCAGGATGGCAATATAAACAAACGAAACTTTTAGTAGATTTCTACTTATTTTATTAAATATTATCTCCACCAAACAGGACAAGCTTGCATCTGTTATAGTTTTGGAGAAAAATGTGTTCATTTCATGTATGCGCGAAATGCCTTAAAAATGGCTTTAAAATGGATTTGGAGCATGGAGACGATTATCTCGGGATTGCAAGATAACCAAACAAAACTTTTAGTGGATTTCTACTTATTTTATTAAATATCATCTCCACTAAACAGGACAAGCTTGCATCTGTTATAGTTTTGGAGAAAAATGTGTTCATTTTATGTATGCGCGAAATGCCTTAAAAATGGCTTTAAAATGGATTTGGAGCATGGAGACGATTATCTCGGGATTGCAAGATAACCAAACAAAACTTTTAGTGGATTTCTACTTATTTTATTAAATATCATCTCCACCAAACAGGACAAGCTTGCATCTGTTATAGTTTTGGAGAAAAATGTGTTCATTTCATGTATGCGCGAAATGCCTTAAAAATGGCTTTAAAATGGATTTGGAGCATGGAGACGATTATCTCGGGATTGCAAGATAACCAAACAAAACTTTTAGTGGATTTCTACTTATTTTATTAAATATCATCTCCACCAAACAGGACAAGCTTGCATCTGTTATAGTTTTGGAGAAAAATGTGTTCATTTCATGTATGCGCGAAATGCCTTAAAAATGGCTTTAAAATGGATTTGGAGCATGGAGACGATTATCTCGGGATTGCAAGATAACCAAACAAAACTTTTAGTGGATTTCTACTTATTTTATTAAATATCATCTCCACCAAACAGGACAAGCTTGCATCTGTTATAGTTTTAGAGAAAAATGTGTTCATTTCATGTATTCGCGAAATGCCTTAAAAATGGCTTTAAAATGGATTTGGAGCATGGAGACGATTATCTCGGGATTGCAATATAACCAAACAAAACTTTTAGTGGATTTCTACTTATTTTATTAAATATCATCTCCACCAAACAGGACAAGCTTGCATCTGTTATAGTTTTGGAGAAAAATGTGTTCATTTCATGTATGCGCGAAATGCCTTAAAAATGGCTTTAAAATGGATTTGGAGCATGGAGACGATTATCTCGGGATTGCAAGATAACCAAACAAAACTTTTAGTGGATTTCTACTTATTTTATTAAATATCATCTCCACCAAACAGGACAAGCTTGCATGTGTTATAGTTTTGGAGAAAAATGTGTTCATTTCATGTATGCGCAAAATGCCTTTGAAATGGCTTTAAAATGGATTTGGAGCATGGAGACGATTATCTCGGGATTGCAAGATAACCAAACAAAACTTTTAGTGGATTTCTACTTATTTTATTAAATATCATCTCCACCAAACAGGACAAGCTTGCATCTGTTATAGTTTTGGAGAAAAATGTGTTCATTTCATGTATGCGCGAAATGCCTTAAAAATGACTTTAAAATGGATTTGGAGCATGGAGACGATTATCTCGGGATTGCAAGATAACCAAACAAAACTTTTAGTGGATTTCTACTTATTTTATTAAATATCATCTCCACCAAACAGGACAAGCTTGCATCTGTTATAGTTTTGGAGAAAAATGTGTTCATTTCATGTATGCGCGAAATGCCTTAAAAATGGCTTTAAAATGGATTTGGAGCATGGAGACGATTATCTCGGGATTGCAAGATAACCAAACAAAACTTTTAGTGGATTTCTACTTATTTTATTAAATATCATCTCCACCAAACAGGACAAGCTTGCATCTGTTATAGTTTTGGAGAAAAATGTGTTCATTTCATGTATGCGCGAAATGCCTTAAAAATGGCTTTAAAATGGATTTGGAGCATGGAGACGATTATCTCGGGATTGCAAGATAACCAAACAAAACTTTTAGTGGATTTCTACTTATTTTATTAAATATCATCTCCACCAAACAGGACAAGCTTGCATGTGTTATAGTTTTGGAGAAAAATGTGTTCATTTCATGTATGCGCAAAATGCCTTTGAAATGGCTTTAAAATGGATTTGGAGCATGGAGACGATTATCTCAGGATGGCAATATAAACAAACGAAACTTTTAGTAGATTTCTACTTATTTTATTAAATATTATCTCCACCAAACAGGACAAGCTTGCATCTGTTATAGTTTTGGAGAAAAATGTGTTCATTTCATGTATGCGCGAAATGCCTTAAAAATGGCTTTAAAATGGATTTGGAGCATGGAGACGATTATCTCGGGATTGCAAGATAACCAAACAAAACTTTTAGTGGATTTCTACTTATTTTATTAAATATCATCTCCACCAAACAGGACAAGCTTGCATGTGTTATAGTTTTGGAGAAAAATGTGTTCATTTCATGTATGCGCAAAATGCCTTTGAAATGGCTTTAAAATGGATTTGGAGCATGGAGACGATTATCTCGGGATTGCAAGATAACCAAACAAAACTTTTAGTGGATTTCTACTTATTTTATTAAATATCATCTCCACCAAACAGGACAAGCTTGCATCTGTTATAGTTTTGGAGAAAAATGTGTTCATTTCATGTATGCGCGAAATGCCTTAAAAATGACTTTAAAATGGATTTGGAGCATGGAGACGATTATCTCGGGATTGCAAGATAACCAAACAAAACTTTTAGTGGATTTCTACTTATTTTATTAAATATCATCTCCACCAAACAGGACAAGCTTGCATCTGTTATAGTTTTGGAGAAAAATGTGTTCATTTCATGTATGCGCGAAATGCCTTAAAAATGGCTTTAAAATGGATTTGGAGCATGGAGACGATTATCTCGGGATTGCAAGATAACCAAACAAAACTTTTAGTGGATTTCTACTTATTTCATTAAATATCATCTCCACCAAACAGGACAAGCTTGCATGTGTTATAGTTTTGGAGAAAAATGTGTTCATTTCATGTATGCGCAAAATGCCTTTGAAATGGCTTTAAAAAGGATTTGGAGCATGGAGACGATTATCTCAGGATGGCAATATAAACAAACGAAACTTTTAGTAGATTTCTACTTATTTTATTAAATATCATCTCCACCAAACAGGACAAGCTTGCATCTGTTATAGTTTTGGAGAAAAATGTGTTCATTTCATGTATGCGCGAAATGCCTTAAAAATGGCTTTAAAATGGATTTGGAGCATGGAGACGATTATCTCGGGATTGCAAGATAACCAAACAAAACTTTTATTGGATTTCTACTTATTTTATTAAATATCATCTCCACCAAACAGGACAAGCTTGCATCTGTTATAGTTTTGGAGAAAAATGTGTTCATTTCATGTATGCGCGAAATGCCTTAAAAATGGCTTTAAAATGGATTTGGAGCATGGAGACGATTATCTCGGGATTGCAAGATAACCAAACAAAACTTTTAGTGGATTTCTACTTATTTTATTAAATATCATCTCCACCAAATAGGACAAGCTTGCATCTGTTATAGTTTTGTAGAAAAATGTGTTCATTTCATGTATGCGCGAAATGCCTTAAAAATGGCTTTAAAATGGATTTGGAGCATGGAGACGATTATCTCGGGATTGCAAGATAACCAAACAAAACTTTTAGTGGATTTCTACTTATTTTATTAAATATCATCTCCACCAAACAGGACAAGCTTGCATGTGTTATAGTTTTGGAGAAAAATGTGTTCATTTCATGTATGCGCAAAATGCCTTTGAAATGGCTTTAAAATGGATTTGGAGCATGGAGACGATTATCTCGGGATTGCAAGATAACCAAACAAAACTTTTAGTGGATTTCTACTTATTTTATTAAATATCATCTCCACCAAACAGGACAAGCTTGCATCTGTTATAGTTTTGGAGAAAAATGTGTTCATTTCATGTATGCGCGAAATGCCTTAAAAATGACTTTAAAATGGATTTGGAGCATGGAGACGATTATCTCGGGATTGCAAGATAACCAAACAAAACTTTTAGTGGATTTCTACTTATTTTATTAAATATCATCTCCACCAAACAGGACAAGCTTGCATCTGTTATAGTTTTGGAGAAAAATGTGTTCATTTCATGTATGCGCGAAATGCCTTAAAAATGGCTTTAAAATGGATTTGGAGCATGGAGACGATTATCTCGGGATTGCAAGATAACCAAACAAAACTTTTAGTGGATTTCTACTTATTTTATTAAATATCATCTCCACCAAACAGGACAAGCTTGCATCTGTTATAGTTTTGGAGAAAAATGTGTTCATTTCATGTATGCGCGAAATGCCTTAAAAATGGCTTTAAAATGGATTTGGAGCATGGAGACGATTATCTCGGGATTGCAAGATAACCAAACAAAACTTTTAGTGGATTTCTTCTTATTTTATTAAATATCATCTCCACCAAACAGGACAAGCTTGCATGTGTTATAGTTTTGGAGAAAAATGTGTTCATTTCATGTATGCGCAAAATGCCTTTGAAATGGCTTTAAAATGGATTTGGAGCATGGAGACGATTATCTCAAAATGGCAATATAAACAAACGAAACTTTTAGTAGATTTCTACTTATTTTATTAAATATTATCTCCACCAAACAGGACAAGCTTGCATCTGTTATAGTTTTGGAGAAAAATGTGTTCATTTCATGTATGCGCGAAATGCCTTAATAATGGCTTTAAAATGGATTTGGAGCATGGAGACGATTATCTCGGGATTGCAAGATAACCAAACAAAACTTTTAGTGGATTTCTACTTATTTTATTAAATATCATCTCCACTAAACAGGACAAGCTTGCATCTGTTATAGTTTTGGAGAAAAATGTGTTCATTTCATGTATGCGCGAAATGCCTTAAAAATGGCTTTAAAATGGGTTTGGAGCATGGAGACGATTATCTCGGGATTGCAAGATAACCAAACAAAACTTTTAGTGGATTTCTACTTATTTTAATAAATATCATCTCCACCAAACAGGACAAGCTTGCATCTGTTATAGTTTTGGAGAAAAATGTGTTCATTTCATGTATGCGCGAAATGCCTTAAAAATGGCTTTAAAATGGATTTGGAGCATGGAGACGATTATCTCGGGATTGCAAGATAACCAAACAAAACTTTTAGTGGATTTCTACTTATTTTATTAAATATCATCTCCACCAAACAGGACAAGCTTGCATGTGTTATAGTTTTGGAGAAAAATGTGTTCATTTCATGTATGCGCAAAATGCCTTTGAAATGGCTTTAAAATGGATTTGGAGCATGGAGACGATTATCTCAGGATGGCAATATAAACAAACGAAACTTTTAGTAGATTTCTACTTATTTTATTAAATATCATCTCCACCAAACAGGACAAGCTTGCATCTGTTATAGTTTTGGAGAAAAATGTGTTCATTTCATGTATGCGCGAAATGCCTTAAAAATGGCTTTAAAATGGATTTGGAGCATGGAGACGATTATCTCGGGATTGCAAGATAACCAAACAAAACTTTTAGTGGATTTCTACTTATTTTATTAAATATCATCTCCACCAAACAGGACAAGCTTGCATCTGTTATAGTTTTGGAGAAAAATGTGTTCATTTCATGTATGCGCGAAATGCCTTAAAAATGGCTTTAAAATGGATTTGGAGCATGGAGACGATTATCTCGGGATTGCAATATAACCAAACAAAACTTTTAGTGGATTTCTACTTATTTTATTAAATATCATCTCCACCAAACAGGACAAGCTTGCATCTGTTATAGTTTTGGAGAAAAATGTGTTCATTTCATGTATGCGCGAAATGCCTTAAAAATGGCTTTAAAATGGATTTGGAGCATGGAGACGATTATCTCGGGATTGCAAGATAACCAAACAAAACTTTTAGTGGATTTCTACTTATTTTATTAAATATCATCTCCACCAAACAGGACAAGCTTGCATCTGTTATAGTTTTGGAGAAAAATGTGTTCATTTCATGTATGCGCGAAATGCCTTAAAAATGGCTTTAAAATGGATTTGGAGCATGGAGACGATTATCTCGGGATTGCAAGATAACCAAACAAAACTTTTAGTGGATTTCTACTTATTTTATTAAATATCATCTCCACCAAACAGGACAAGCTTGCATCTGTTATAGTTTTGGAGAAAAATGTGTTCATTTCATGTATGCGCGAAATGCCTTAAAAATGGCTTTAAAATGGATTTGGAGCATGGAGACGATTATCTCGGGATTGCAAGATAACCAAACAAAACTTTTAGTGGATTTCTACTTATTTTATTAAATATCATCTCCACCAAACAGGACAAGCTTGCATGTGTTATAGTTTTGGAGAAAAATGTGTTCATTTCATGTATGCGCAAAATGCCTTTGAAATGGCTTTAAAATGGATTTGGAGCATGGAGACGATTATCTCGGGATTGCAAGATAACCAAACAAAACTTTTAGTGGATTTCTACTTATTTTATTAAATATCATCTCCACCAAACAGGACAAGCTTGCATCTGTTATAGTTTTGGAGAAAAATGTGTTCATTTCATGTATGCGCGAAATGCCTTAAAAATGGCTTTAAAATGGATTTGGAGCATGGAGACGATTATCTCGGGATTGCAAGATAACCAAACAAAACTTTTAGTGGATTTCTACTTATTTTATTAAATATCATCTCCACCAAACAGGACAAGCTTGCATCTGTTATAGTTTTGGAGAAAAATGTGTTCATTTCATGTATGCGCGAAATGCCTTAAAAATGGCTTTAAAATGGATTTGGAGCATGGAGACGATTATCTCGGGATTGCAAGATAACCAAACAAAACTTTTAGTGGATTTCTACTTATTTTATTAAATATCATCTCCACCAAACAGGACAAGCTTGCATGTGTTATAGTTTTGGAGAAAAATGTGTTCATTTCATGTATGCGCAAAATGCCTTTGAAATGGCTTTAAAATGGATTTGGAGCATGGAGACGATTATCTCGGGATTGCAAGATAACCAAACAAAACTTTTAGTGGATTTCTATTTATTTTATTAAATATCATCTCCACCAAACAGGACAAGCTTGCATCTGTTATAGTTTTGGAGAAAAATGTGTTCATTTCATGTATGCGCGAAATGCCTTAAAAATGACTTTAAAATGGATTTGGAGCATGGAGACGATTATCTCGGGATTGCAAGATAACCAAACAAAACTTTTAGTGGATTTCTACTTATTTTATTAAATATCATCTCCACCAAACAGGACAAGCTTGCATCTGTTATAGTTTTGGAGAAAAATGTGTTCATTTCATGTATGCGCGAAATGCCTTAAAAATGGCTTTAAAATGGATTTGGAGCATGGAGACGATTATCTCGGGATTGCAAGATAACCAAACAAAACTTTTAGTGGATTTCTACTTATTTTATTAAATATCATCTCCACCAAACAGGACAAGCTTGCATCTGTTATAGTTTTGGAGAAAAATGTGTTCATTTCATGTATGCGCGAAATGCCTTAAAAATGGCTTTAAAATGGATTTGGAGCATGGAGACGATTATCTCGGGATTGCAAGATAACCAAACAAAACTTTTAGTGGATTTCTTCTTATTTTATTAAATATCATCTCCACCAAACAGGACAAGCTTGCATGTGTTATAGTTTTGGAGAAAAATGTTTTCATTTCATGTATGCGCAAAATGCCTTTGAAATGGCTTTAAAATGGATTTGGAGCATGGAGACGATTATCTCAGGATGGCAATATAAACAAACGAAACTTTTAGTAGATTTCTACTTATTTTATTAAATATTATCTCCACCAAACAGGACAAGCTTGCATCTGTTATAGTTTTGGAGAAAAATGTGTTCATTTCATGTATGCGCGAAATGCCTTAAAAATGGCTTTAAAATGGATTTGGAGCATGGAGACGATTATCTCGGGATTGCAAGATAACCAAACAAAACTTTTAGTGGATTTCTACTTATTTTATTAAATATCATCTCCACTAAACAGGACAAGCTTGCATCTGTTATAGTTTTGGAGAAAAATGTGTTCATTTCATGTATGCGCGAAATGCCTTAAAAATGGCTTTAAAATGGATTTGGAGCATGGAGACGATTATCTCGGGATTGCAAGATAACCAAACAAAACTTTTAGTGGATTTCTACTTATTTTATTAAATATCATCTTCACCAAACAGGACAAGCTTGCATCTGTTATAGTTTTGGAGAAAAATGTGTTCATTTCATGTATGCGCGAAATGCCTTAAAAATGGCTTTAAAATGTATTTGGAGCATGGAGACGATTATCTCGGGATTGCAAGATAACCAAACAAAACTTTTAGTGGATTTCTACTTATTTTATTAAATATCATCTCCACCAAACAGGACAAGCTTGCATCTGTTATAGTTTTGGAGAAAAATGTGTTCATTTCATGTATGCGCGAAATGCCTTAAAAATGGCTTTAAAATGGATTTGGAGCATGGAGACGATTATCTCGGGATTGCAAGATAACCAAACAAAACTTTTAGTGGATTTCTACTTATTTTATTAAATATCATCTCCACCAAACAGGACAAGCTTGCATCTGTTATAGTTTTAGAGAAAAATGTGTTCATTTCATGTATTCGCGAAATGCCTTAAAAATGGCTTTAAAATGGATTTGGAGCATGGAGACGATTATCTCGGGATTGCAATATAACCAAACAAAACTTTTAGTGGATTTCTACTTATTTTATTAAATATCATCTCCACCAAACAGGACAAGCTTGCATCTGTTATAGTTTTGGAGAAAAATGTGTTCATTTCATGTATGCGCGAAATGCCTTAAAAATGGCTTTAAAATGGATTTGGAGCATGGAGACGATTATCTCGGGATTGCAAGATAACCAAACAAAACTTTTAGTGGATTTCTTCTTATTTTATTAAATATCATCTCCACCAAACAGGACAAACTTGCATGTGTTATAGTTTTGGAGAAAAATGTGTTCATTTCATGTATGCGCAAAATGCCTTTGAAATGGCTTTAAAATGGATTTGGAGCATGGAGACGATTATCTCGGGATTGCAAGATAACCAAACAAAACTTTTAGTGGATTTCTACTTATTTTATTAAATATCATCTCCACCAAACAGGACAAGCTTGCATCTGTTATAGTTTTGGAGAAAAATGTGTTCATTTCATGTATGCGCGAAATGCCTTAAAAATGACTTTAAAATGGATTTGGAGCATGGAGACGATTATCTCGGGATTGCAAGATAACCAAACAAAACTTTTAGTGGATTTCTACTTATTTTATTAAATATCATCTCCACCAAACAGGACAAGCTTGCATCTGTTATAGTTTTGGAGAAAAATGTGTTCATTTCATGTATGCGCGAAATGCCTTAAAAATGGCTTTAAAATGGATTTGGAGCATGGAGACGATTATCTCGGGATTGCAAGATAACCAAACAAAACTTTTAGTGGATTTCTACTTATTTTATTTAATATCATCTCCACCAAACAGGACAAACTTGCATCTGTTATAGTTTTGGAGAAAAATGTGTTCATTTCATGTATGCGCGAAATGCCTTAAAATGGCTTTAAAATGGATTTGGAGCATGGAGACGATTATCTCGGGATTGCAAGATAACCAAACAAAACTTTTAGTGGATTTCTACTTATTTTATTAAATATCATCTCCACCAAACAGGACAAGCTTGCATCTGTTATAGTTTTGGAGAAAAATGTGTTCATTTCATGTATGCGCGAAATGCCTTAAAAATGGCTTTAAAATGGATTTGGAGCATGGAGACGATTATCTCGGGATTGCAAGATAACCAAACAAAACTTTTAGTGGATTTCTACTTATTTTATTAAATATCATCTCCACCAAACAGGACAAGCTTGCATGTGTTATAGTTTTGGAGAAAAATGTGTTCATTTCATGTATGCGCAAAATGCCTTTGAAATGGCTTTAAAATGGATTTGGAGCATGGAGACGATTATCTCAGGATGGCAATATAAACAAAACGAAACTTTTAGTAGATTTCTACTTATTTTATTAAATATTATCTCCACCAAACAGGACAAGCTTGCATCTGTTATAGTTTTGGAGAAAAATGTGTTCATTTCATGTATGCGCGAAATGCCTTAAAAATGGCTTTAAAATGGATTTGGAGCATGGAGACGATTATCTCGGGATTGCAAGATAACCAAACAAAACTTTTAGTGGATTTCTACTTATTTTATTAAATATCATCTCCACCAAACAGGACAAGCTTGCATGTGTTATAGTTTTGGAGAAAAATGTGTTCATTTCATGTATGCGCAAAATGCCTTTGAAATGGCTTTAAAATGGATTTGGAGCATGGAGACGATTATCTCGGGATTGCAAGATGACCAAACAAAACTTTTAGTGGATTTCTACTTATTTTATTAAATATCATCTCCACCAAACAGGACAAGCTTGCATCTGTTATAGTTTTGGAGAAAAATGTGTTCATTTCATGTATGCGCGAAATGCCTTAAAAATGGCTTTAAAATGGATTTGGAGCATGGAGACGATTATCTCGGGATTGCAAGATAACCAAACAAAACTTTTAGTGGATTTCTACTTATTTTATTAAATATCATCTCCACCAAACAGGACAAGCTTGCATCTGTTATAGTTTTGGAGATAAATGTGTTCATTTCATGTATGCGCGAAATGCCTTAAAAATGGCTTTAAAATGGATTTGGAGCATGGAGACGATTATCTCGGGATTGCAAGATAACCAAACAAAACTTTTAGTGGATTTCTACTTATTTTATTAAATATCATCTCCACCAAACAGGACAAGCTTGCATCTGTTATAGTTTTGGAGAAAAATGTGTTCATTTCATGTATGCGCGAAATGCCTTAAAAATGGCTTTAAAATGGATTTGGAGCATGGAGACGATTATCTCGGGATTGCAAGATAACCAAACAAAACTTTTAGTGGATTTCTACTTATTTTATTAAATATCATCTCCACCAAACAGGACAAGCTTGCATGTGTTATAGTTTTGGAGAAAAATGTGTTCATTTCATGTATGCGCAAAATGCCTTTGAAATGGCTTTAAAATGGATTTGGAGCATGGAGACGATTATCTCAGGATGGCAATATAAACAAACGAAACTTTTAGTAGATTTCTACTTATTTTATTAAATATTATCTCCACCAAACAGGACAAGCTTGCATCTGTTATAGTTTTGGAGAAAAATGTGTTCATTTCATGTATGCGCGAAATGCCTTAAAAATGGCTTTAAAATGGATTTGGAGCATGGAGACGATTATCTCGGGATTGCAAGATAACCAAACAAAACTTTTAGTGGATTTCTACTTATTTTATTAAATATCATCTCCACCAAACAGGACAAGCTTGCATCTGTTATAGTTTTGGAGAAAAATGTGTTCATTTCATGTATGCGCGAAATGCCTTAAAAATGGCTTTAAAATGGATTTGGAGCATGGAGACGATTATCTCGGGATTGCAAGATAACCAAACAAAACTTTTAGTGGATTTCTACTTATTTTATTAAATATCATCTCCACCAAACAGGACAAGCTTGCATGTGTTATAGTTTTGGAGAAAAATGTGTTCATTTCATGTATGCGCAAAATGCCTTTGAAATGGCTTTAAAATGGATTTGGAGCATGGAGACGATTATCTCAGGATGGCAATATAAACAAACGAAACTTTTAGTAGATTTCTACTTATTTTATTAAATATTATCTCCACCAAACAGGACAAGCTTGCATCTGTTATAGTTTTGGAGAAAAATGTGTTCATTTCATGTATGCGCGAAATGCCTTAAAAATGGCTTTAAAATGGATTTGGAGCATGGAGACGATTATCTCGGGATTGCAAGATAACCAAACAAAACTTTTAGTGGATTTCTACTTATTTTATTAAATATCATCTCCACCAAACAGGACAAGCTTGCATCTGTTATAGTTTTGGAGAAAAATGTGTTCATTTCATGTATGCGCGAAATGCCTTAAAAATGGCTTTAAAATGGATTTGGAGCATGGAGACGATTATCTCGGGATTGCAAGATAACCAAACAAAACTTTTAGTGGATTTCTTCTTATTTTATTAAATATCATCTCCACCAAACAGGACAAACTTGCATGTGTTATAGTTTTGGAGAAAAATGTGTTCATTTCATGTATGCGCAAAATGCCTTTGAAATGGCTTTAAAATGGATTTGGAGCATGGAGACGATTATCTCGGGATTGCAAGATAACCAAACAAAACTTTTAGTGGATTTCTACATATTTTATTAAATATCATCTCCACCAAACAGGACAAGCTTGCATCTGTTATAGTTTTGGAGAAAAATGTGTTCATTTCATGTATGCGCGAAATGCCTTAAAAATGGCTTTAAAATGGATTTGGAGCATGGAGACGATTATCTCGGGATTGCAAGATAACCAAGCAAAACTTTTAGTGGATTTCTACTTATTTTATTAAATATCATCTCCACCAAACAGGACAAGATTGCATGTGTTATAAATTTGGAGAAAAATGTGTTCATTTCATGTATGCGCAAAATGCCTTTGAAATGGCTTTAAAATGGATTTGGAGCATGGAGACGATTATCTCAGGATGGCAATATAAACAAACGAAACTTTTAGTAGATTTCTACTTATTTTATTAAATATTATCTCCACCAAACAGGACAAGCTTGCATCTGTTATAGTTTTGGAGAAAAATGTGTTCATTTCATGTATGCGCGAAATGCCTTAAAAATGGCTTTAAAATGGATTTGGAGCATGGAGACGATTATCTCGGGATTGCAAGATAACCAAACAAAACTTTTAGTGGATTTCTACTTATTTTATTAAATATCATCTCCACCAAACAGGACAAGCTTGCATCTGTTATAGTTTTGGAGAAAAATGTGTTCATTTCATGTATGCGCGAAATGCCTTAAAAATGGCTTTAAAATGGATTTGGAGCATGGAGACGATTATCTCGGGATTGCAAGATAACCAAACAAAACTTTTAGTGGATTTCTACTTATTTTATTAAATATCATCTCCACCAAACAGGACAAGCTTGCATGTGTTATAGTTTTGGAGAAAAATGTGTTCATTTCATGTATGCGCAAAATGCCTTTGAAATGGCTTTAAAATGGATTTGGAGCATGGAGACGATTATCTCGGGATTGCAAGATAACCAAACAAAACTTTTAGTGGATTTCTACTTATTTTATTAAATATCATCTCCACCAAACAGGACAAGCTTGCATCTGTTATAGTTTTGGAGAAAAATGTGTTCATTTCATGTATGCGCGAAATGCCTTAAAAATGGCTTTAAAATGGATTTGGAGCATGGAGACGATTATTTTGGGATTGCAAGATAACCAAACAAAACTTTTAGTGGATTTCTACTTATTTTATTAAATATCATCTCCACCAAACAGGACAAGCTTGCATCTGTTATAGTTTTGGAGAAAAATGTGTTCATTTCATGTATGCGCGAAATGCCTTAAAAATGGCTTTAAAATGGATTTGGAGCATGGAGACGATTATCTCGGGATTGCAAGATAACCAAACAAAACTTTTAGTGGATTTCTACTTATTTTATTAAATATCATCTCCACCAAACAGGACAAGCTTGCATCTGTTATAGTTTTGGAGAAAAATGTGTTCATTTCATGTATGCGCGAAATGCCTTAAAAATGGCTTTAAAATGGATTTGGAGCATGGAGACGATTATCTCGGGATTGCAAGATAACCAAACAAATCTTTTAGTGGATTTCTACTTATTTTATTAAATATCATCTCCACCAAACAGGACAAGCTTGCATGTGTTATAGTTTTGGAGAAAAATGTGTTCATTTCATGTATGCGCAAAATGCCTTTGAAATGGCTTTAAAATGGATTTGGAGCATGGAGACGATTATCTCAGGATGGCAATATAAACAAACGAAACTTTTAGTAGATTTCTACTTATTTTATTAAATATTATCTCCACCAAACAGGACAAGCTTGCATCTGTTATAGTTTTGGAGAAAAATGTGTTCATTTCATGTATGCGCGAAATGCCTTAAAAATGGCTTTAAAATGGATTTGGAGCATGGAGAGGATTATCTCGGGATTGCAAGATAACCAAACAAAACTTTTAGTGGATTTCTACTTATTTTATTAAATATCATCTCCACCAAACAGGACAAGCTTGCATCTGTTATAGTTTTGGAGAAAAATGTGTTCATTTCATGTATGCGCGAAATGCCTTAAAAATGGCTTTAAAATGGATTTGGAGCATGGAGACGATTATCTCGGGATTGCAAGATAACCAAACAAAACTTTTAGTGGATTTCTACTTATTTTATTAAATATCATCTCCACCAAACAGGACAAGCTTGCATCTGTTATAGTTTTGGAGAAAAATGTGTTCATTTCATGTATGCGCGAAATGCCTTAAAAATGGCTTTAAAATGGATTTGGAGCATGGAGACGATTATCTCGGGATTGCAAGATAACCAAACAAAACTTTTAGTGGATTTCTACTTATTTTATTAAATATCATCTCCACCAAACAGGACAAGCTTGCATCTGTTATAGTTTTGGAGAAAAATGTGTTCATTTCATGTATGCGCGAAATGCCTTAAAAATGGCTTTAAAATGGATTTGGAGCATGGAGACGATTATCTCGGGATTGCAAGATAACCAAACAAAACTTTTAGTGGATTTCTACTTATTTTATTAAATATCATCTCCACCAAACAGGACAAGCTTGCATCTGTTATAGTTTTGGAGAAAAATGTGTTCATTTCATGTATGCGCGAAATGCCTTAAAAATGGCTTTAAAATGGATTTGGAGCATGGAGACGATTATCTCGGGATTGCAAGATAACCAAACAAAACTTTTAGTGGATTTCTACTTATTTTATTAAATATCATCTCCACCAAACAGGACAAGCTTGCATCTGTTATAGTTTTGGAGAAAAATGTGTTCATTTCATGTATGCGCGAAATGCCTTAAAAATGGCTTTAAAATGGATTTGGAGCATGGAGACGATTATCTCGGGATTGCAATATAACCAAACAAAACTTTTAGTGGATTTCTACTTATTTTATTAAATATCATCTCCACCAAACAGGACAAGCTTGCATCTGTTATAGTTTTGGAGAAAAATGTGTTCATTTCATGTATGCGCGAAATGCCTTAAAAATGGCTTTAAAATGGATTTGGAGCATGGAGACGATTATCTCGGGATTGCAAGATAACAAAACAAAACTTTTAGTGGATTTCTACTTATTTTATTAAATATCTCCACCAAACAGGACAAGCTTGCATCTGTTATAGTTTTGGAGAAAAATGTGTTCATTTCATGTATGCGCGAAATGCCTTAAAAATGGCTTTAAAATGGATTTGGAGCATGGAGACGATTATCTCGGGATTGCAAGATAACCAAACAAAACTTTTAGTGGATTTCTACTTATTTTATTAAATATCATCTCCACCAAACAGGACAAGCTTGCATCTGTTATAGTTTTGGAGAAAAATGTGTTCATTTCATGTATGCGCGAAATGCCTTAAAAATGGCTTTAAAATGGATTTGGAGCATGGAGACGATTATCTCGGGATTGCAAGATAACCAAACAAAACTTTTAGTGGATTTCTACTTATTTTATTAAATATCATCTCCACCAAACAGGACAAGCTTGCATGTGTTATAGTTTTGGAGAAAAATGTGTTCATTTCATGTATGCGCAAAATGCCTTTGAAATGGCTTTAAAATGGATTTGGAGCATGGAGACGATTATCTCAGGATGGCAATATAAACAAACGAAACTTTTAGTAGATTTCTACTTATTTTATTAAATATTATCTCCACCAAACAGGACAAGCTTGCATCTGTTATAGTTTTGGAGAAAAATGTGTTCATTTCATGTATGCGCGAAATGCCTTAAAAATGGCTTTAAAATGGATTTGGAGCATGGAGACGATTATCTCGGGATTGCAAGATAACCAAACAAAACTTTTAGTGGATTTCTACTTATTTTATTAAATATCATCTCCACCAAACAGGACAAGCTTGCATCTGTTATAGTTTTGGAGAAAAATGTGTTCATTTCATGTATGCGCGAAATGCCTTAAAAATGGCTTTAAAATGGATTTGGAGCATGGAGACGATTATCTCGGGATTGCAAGATAACCAAACAAAACTTTTAGTGGATTTCTACTTATTTTATTAAATATCATCTCCACCAAACAGGACAAGCTTGCATCTGTTATAGTTTTGGAGAAAAATGTGTTCATTTCATGTATGCGCGAAATGCCTTAAAAATGGCTTTAAAATGGATTTGGAGCATGGAGACGATTATCTCGGGATTGCAAGATAACCAAACAAATCTTTTAGTGGATTTCTACTTATTTTATTAAATATCATCTCCACCAAACAGGACAAGCTTGCATGTGTTATAGTTTTGGAGAAAAATGTGTTCATTTCATGTATGCGCAAAATGCCTTTGAAATGGCTTTAAAATGGATTTGGAGCATGGAGACGATTATCTCAGGATGGCAATATAAAAAAACGAAACTTTTAGTAGATTTCTACTTATTTTATTAAATATTATCTCCACCAAACAGGACAAGCTTGCATCTGTTATAGTTTTGGAGAAAAATGTGTTCATTTCATGTATGCGCGAAATGCCTTAAAAATGGCTTTAAAATGGATTTGGAGCATGGAGACGATTATCTCGGGATTGCAAGATAACCAAACAAAACTTTTAGTGGATTTCTACTTATTTTATTAAATATCATCTCCACCAAACAGGACAAGCTTGCATCTGTTATAGTTTTGGAGAAAAATGTGTTCATTTCATGTATGCGCGAAATGCCTTAAAAATGGCTTTAAAATGGATTTGGAGCATGGAGACGATTATCTCGGGATTGCAAGATAACCAAACAAAACTTTTAGTGGATTTCTACTTATTTTATTAAATATCATCTCCACCAAACAGGACAAGCTTGCATCTGTTATAGTTTTGGAGAAAAATGTGTTCATTTCATGTATGCGCGAAATGCCTTAAAAATGGCTTTAAAATGGATTTGGAGCATGGAGACGATTATCTCGGGATTGCAAGATAACCAAACAAAACTTTTAGTGGATTTCTACTTATTTTATTAAATATCATCTCCACCAAACAGGACAAGCTTGCATGTGTTATAGTTTTGGAGAAAAATGTGTTCATTTCATGTATGCGCAAAATGCCTTTGAAATGGCTTTAAAATGGATTTGGAGCATGGAGACGATTATCTCAGGATGGCAATATAAACAAACGAAACTTTTAGTAGATTTCTACTTATTTTATTAAATATTATCTCCACCAAACAGGACAAGCTTGCATCTGTTATAGTTTTGGAGAAAAATGTGTTCATTTCATGTATGCGCGAAATGCCTTAAAAATGGCTTTAAAATGGATTTGGAGCATGGAGACGATTATCTCGGGATTGCAAGATAACCAAGCAAAACTTTTAGTGGATTTCTACTTATTTTATTAAATATCATCTCCACCAAACAGGACAAGATTGCATGTGTTATAGTTTTGGAGAAAAATGTGTTCATTTCATGTATGCGCAAAATGCCTTTGAAATGGCTTTAAAATGGATTTGGAGCATGGAGACGATTATCTCAGGATGGCAATATAAACAAACGAAACTTTTAGTAGATTTCTACTTATTTTATTAAATATTATCTCCACCAAACAGGACAAGCTTGCATCTGTTATAGTTTTGGAGAAAAATGTGTTCATTTCATGTATGCGCGAAATGCCTTAAAAATGGCTTTAAAATGGATTTGGAGCATGGAGACGATTATCTCGGGATTGCAAGATAACCAAACAAAACTTTTAGTGGATTTCTACTTATTTTATTAAATATCATCTCCACCAAACAGGACAAGCTTGCATCTGTTATAGTTTTGGAGAAAAATGTGTTCATTTCATGTATGCGCGAAATGCCTTAAAAATGGCTTTAAAATGGATTTGGAGCATGGAGACGATTATCTCGGGATTGCAAGATAACCAAACAAAACTTTTAGTGGATTTCTACTTATTTTATTAAATATCATCTCCACCAAACAGGACAAGCTTGCATGTGTTATAGTTTTGGAGAAAAATGTGTTCATTTCATGTATGCGCAAAATGCCTTTGAAATGGCTTTAAAATGGATTTGGAGCATGGAGACGATTATCTCAGGATGGCAATATAAACAAACGAAACTTTTAGTAGATTTCTACTTATTTTATTAAATATTATCTCCACCAAACAGGACAAGCTTGCATCTGTTATAGTTTTGGAGAAAAATGTGTTCATTTCATGTATGCGCGAAATGCCTTAAAAATGGCTTTAAAATGGATTTGGAGCATGGAGACGATTATCTCGGGATTGCAAGATAACCAAACAAAACTTTTAGTGGATTTCTACTTATTTTATTAAATATCATCTCCACCAAACAGGACAAGCTTGCATCTGTTATAGTTTTGGAGAAAAATGTGTTCATTTCATGTATGCGCGAAATGCCTTAAAAATGGCTTTAAAATGGATTTGGAGCATGGAGACGATTATCTCGGGATTGCAAGATAACCAAACAAAACTTTTAGTGGATTTCTACTTATTTTATTAAATATCATCTCCACCAAACAGGACAAGCTTGCATGTGTTATAGTTTTGGAGAAAAATGTGTTCATTTCATGTATGCGCAAAATGCCTTTGAAATGGCTTTAAAATGGATTTGGAGCATGGAGACGATTATCTCAGGATGGCAATATGAACAAACGAAACTTTTAGTAGATTTCTACTTATTTTATTAAATATTATCTCCACCAAACAGGACAAGCTTGCATCTGTTATAGTTTTGGAGAAAAATGTGTTCATTTCATGTATGCGCGAAATGCCTTAAAAATGGCTTTAAAATGGATTTGGAGCATGGAGACGATTATCACGGGATTGCAAGATAACCAAACAAAACTTTTAGTGGATTTCTACTTATTTTATTAAATATCATCTCCACCAAACAGGACAAGCTTGCATCTGTTATAGTTTTGGAGAAAAATGTGTTCATTTCATGTATGCGCGAAATGCCTTAAAAATGGCTTTAAAATGGATTTGGAGCATGGAGACGATTATCTCGGGATTGCAAGATAACCAAACAAAATTTTTAGTGGATTTCTACTTATTTTATTAAATATCATCTCCACCAAACAGGACAAGCTTGCATCTGTTATAGTTTTGGAGAAAAATGTGTTCATTTCATGTATGCGCGAAATGCCTTAAAAATGGCTTTAAAATGGATTTGGAGCATGGAGACGATTATCTCGGGATTGCAAGATAACCAAACAAAACTTTTAGTGGATTTCTACTTATTTTATTAAATATCATCTCCACCAAACAGGACAAGCTTGCATCTGTTATAGTTTTGGAGAAAAATGTGTTCATTTCATGTATGCGCGAAATGCCTTAAAAATGGCTTTAAAATGGATTTGGAGCATGGAGACGATTATCTCGGGATTGCAAGATAACCAAACAAAACTTTTAGTGGATTTCTACTTACTTTATTAAATATCATCTCCACCAAACAGGACAAGCTTGCATCTGTTATAGTTTTGGAGAAAAATGTGTTCATTTCATGTATGCGCGAAATGCCTTAAAAATGGCTTTAAAATGGATTTGGAGCATGGAGACGATTATCTCGGGATTGCAATATAACCAAACAAAACTTTTAGTGGATTTCTACTTATTTTATTAAATATCATCTCCACCAAACAGGACAAGCTTGCATCTGTTATAGTTTTGGAGAAAAATGTGTTCATTTCATGTATGCGCGAAATGCCTTAAAAATGGCTTTAAAATGGATTTGGAGCATGGAGACGATTATCTCGGGATTGCAAGATAACAAAACAAAACTTTTAGTGGATTTCTACTTATTTTATTAAATATCATCTCCACCAAACAGGACAAGCTTGCATCTGTTATAGTTTTGGAGAAAAATGTGTTCATTTCATGTATGCGCGAAATGCCTTAAAAATGGCTTTAAAATGGATTTGGAGCATGGAGACGATTATCTCGGGATTGCAAGATAACCAAACAAAACTTTTAGTGGATTTCTACTTATTTTATTAAATATCATCTCCACCAAACAGGACAAGCTTGCATCTGTTATAGTTTTGGAGAAAAATGTGTTCATTTCATGTATGCGCGAAATGCCTTAAAAATGGCTTTAAAATGGATTTGGAGCATGGAGACGATTATCTCGGGATTGCAAGATAACCAAACAAAACTTTTAGTGGATTTCTACTTATTTTATTAAATATCATCTCCACCAAACAGGACAAGCTTGCATGTGTTATAGTTTTGGAGAAAAATGTGTTCATTTCATGTATGCGCAAAATGCCTTTGAAATGGCTTTAAAATGGATTTGGAGCATGGAGACGATTATCTCAGGATGGCAATATAAACAAACGAAACTTTTAGTAGATTTCTACTTATTTTATTAAATATTATCGCCACCAAACAGGACAAGCTTGCATCTGTTATAGTTTTGGAGAAAAATGTGTTCATTTCATGTATGCGCGAAATGCCTTAAAAATGGCTTTAAAATGGATTTGGAGCATGGAGACGATTATTTTGGGATTGCAAGATAACCAAACAAAACTTTTAGTGGATTTCTACTTATTTTATTAAATATCATCTCCACCAAACAGGACAAGCTTGCATCTGTTATAGTTTTGGAGAAAAATGTGTTCATTTCATGTATGCGCGAAATGCCTTAAAAATGGCTTTAAAATGGATTTGGAGCATGGAGACGATTATCTCGGGATTGCAAGATAACCAAACAAAACTTTTAGTGGATTTCTACTTATTTTATTAAATATCATCTCCACCAAACAGGACAAGCTTGCATCTGTTATAGTTTTGGAGAAAAATGTGTTCATTTCATGTATGCGCGAAATGCCTTAAAAATGGCTTTAAAATGGATTTGGAGCATGGAGACGATTATCTCGGGATTGCAAGATAACCAAACAAATCTTTTAGTGGATTTCTACTTATTTTATTAAATATCATCTCCACCAAACAGGACAAGCTTGCATGTGTTATAGTTTTGGAGAAAAATGTGTTCATTTCATGTATGCGCAAAATGCCTTTGAAATGGCTTTAAAATGGATTTGGAGCATGGAGACGATTATCTCAGGATGGCAATATAAACAAACGAAACTTTTAGTAGATTTCTACTTATTTTATTAAATATTATCTCCACCAAACAGGACAAGCTTGCATCTGTTATAGTTTTGGAGAAAAATGTGTTCATTTCATGTATGCGCGAAATGCCTTAAAAATGGCTTTAAAATGGATTTGGAGCATGGAGACGATTATCTCGGGATTGCAAGATAACCAAACAAAACTTTTAGTGGATTTCTACTTATTTTATTAAATATCATCTCCACCAAACAGGACAAGCTTGCATCTGTTATAGTTTTGGAGAAAAATGTGTTCATTTCATGTATGCGCGAAATGCCTTAAAAATGGCTTTAAAATGGATTTGGAGCATGGAGACGATTATCTCGGGATTGCAAGATAACCAAACAAAACTTTTAGTGGATTTCTACTTATTTTATTAAATATCATCTCCACCAAACAGGACAAGCTTGCATCTGTTATAGTTTTGGAGAAAAATGTGTTCATTTCATGTATGCGCGAAATGCCTTAAAAATGGCTTTAAAATGGATTTGGAGCATGGAGACGATTATCTCGGGATTGCAAGATAACCAAACAAAACTTTTAGTGGATTTCTACTTATTTTATTAAATATCATCTCCACCAAACAGGACAAGCTTGCATCTGTTATAGTTTTGGAGAAAAATGTGTTCATTTCATGTATGCGCGAAATGCCTTAAAAATGGCTTTAAAATGGATTTGGAGCATGGAGACGATTATCTCGGGATTGCAAGATAACCAAACAAAACTTTTAGTGGATTTCTACTTATTTTATTAAATATCATCTCCACCAAACAGGACAAGCTTGCATCTGTTATAGTTTTGGAGAAAAATGTGTTCATTTCATGTATGCGCGAAATGCCTTAAAAATGGCTTTAAAATGGATTTGGAGCATGGAGACGATTATCTCGGGATTGCAATATAACCAAACAAAACTTTTAGTGGATTTCTACTTATTTTATTAAATATCATCTCCACCAAACAGGACAAGCTTGCATCTGTTATAGTTTTGGAGAAAAATGTGTTCATTTCATGTATGCGCGAAATGCCTTAAAAATGGCTTTAAAATGGATTTGGAGCATGGAGACGATTATCTCGGGATTGCAAGATAACAAAACAAAACTTTTAGTGGATTTCTACTTATTTTATTAAATATCATCTCCACCAAACAGGACAAGCTTGCATCTGTTATAGTTTTGGAGAAAAATGTGTTCATTTCATGTATGCGCGAAATGCCTTAAAAATGGCTTTAAAATGGATTTGGAGCATGGAGACGATTATCTCGGGATTGCAAGATAACCAAACAAAACTTTTAGTGGATTTCTACTTATTTTATTAAATATCATCTCCACCAAACAGGACAAGCTTGCATCTGTTATAGTTTTGGAGAAAAATGTGTTCATTTCATGTATGCGCGAAATGCCTTAAAAATGGCTTTAAAATGGATTTGGAGCATGGAGACGATTATCTCGGGATTGCAAGATAACCAAACAAAACTTTTAGTGGATTTCTACTTATTTTATTAAATATCATCTCCACCAAACAGGACAAGCTTGCATGTGTTATAGTTTTGGAGAAAAATGTGTTCATTTCATGTATGCGCAAAATGCCTTTGAAATGGCTTTAAAATGGATTTGGAGCATGGAGACGATTATCTCAGGATGGCAATATAAACAAACGAAACTTTTAGTAGATTTCTACTTATTTTATTAAATATTATCTCCACCAAACAGGACAAGCTTGCATCTGTTATAGTTTTGGAGAAAAATGTGTTCATTTCATGTATGCGCGAAATGCCTTAAAAATGGCTTTAAAATGGATTTGGAGCATGGAGACGATTATCTCGGGATTGCAAGATAACCAAACAAAACTTTTAGTGGATTTCTACTTATTTTATTAAATATCATCTCCACCAAACAGGACAAGCTTGCATCTGTTATAGTTTTGGAGAAAAATGTGTTCATTTCATGTATGCGCGAAATGCCTTAAAAATGGCTTTAAAATGGATTTGGAGCATGGAGACGATTATCTCGGGATTGCAAGATAACCAAACAAAACTTTTAGTGGATTTCTACTTATTTTATTAAATATCATCTCCACCAAACAGGACAAGCTTGCATCTGTTATAGTTTTGGAGAAAAATGTGTTCATTTCATGTATGCGCGAAATGCCTTAAAAATGGCTTTAAAATGGATTTGGAGCATGGAGACGATTATCTCGGGATTGCAAGATAACCAAACAAAACTTTTAGTGGATTTCTACTTATTTTATTAAATATCATCTCCACCAAACAGGACAAGCTTGCATCTGTTATAGTTTTGGAGAAAAATGTGTTCATTTCATGTATGCGCGAAATGCCTTAAAAATGGCTTTAAAATGGATTTGGAGCATGGAGACGATTATCTCGGGATTGCAAGATAACCAAACAAAACTTTTAGTGGATTTCTACTTATTTTATTAAATATCATCTCCACCAAACAGGACAAGCTTGCATGTGTTATAGTTTTGGAGAAAAATGTGTTCATTTCATGTATGCGCAAAATGCCTTTGAAATGGCTTTAAAATGGATTTGGAGCATGGAGACGATTATCTCAGGATGGCAATATAAACAAACGAAACTTTTAGTAGATTTCTACTTATTTTATTAAATATTATCTCCACCAAACAGGACAAGCTTGCATCTGTTATAGTTTTGGAGAAAAATGTGTTCATTTCATGTATGCGCGAAATGCCTTAAAAATGGCTTTAAAATGGATTTGGAGCATGGAGACGATTATTTTGGGATTGCAAGATAACCAAACAAAACTTTTAGTGGATTTCTACTTATTTTATTAAATATCATCTCCACCAAACAGGACAAGCTTGCATCTGTTATAGTTTTGGAGAAAAATGTGTTCATTTCATGTATGCGCGAAATGCCTTAAAAATGGCTTTAAAATGGATTTGGAGCATGGAGACGATTATCTCGGGATTGCAAGATAACCAAACAAAACTTTTAGTGGATTTCTACTTATTTTATTAAATATCATCTCCACCAAACAGGACAAGCTTGCATCTGTTATAGTTTTGGAGAAAAATGTGTTCATTTCATGTATGCGCGAAATGCCTTAAAAATGGCTTTAAAATGGATTTGGAGCATGGAGACGATTATCTCGGGATTGCAAGATAACCAAACAAATCTTTTAGTGGATTTCTACTTATTTTATTAAATATCATCTCCACCAAACAGGACAAGCTTGCATGTGTTATAGTTTTGGAGAAAAATGTGTTCATTTCATGTATGCGCAAAATGCCTTTGAAATGGCTTTAAAATGGATTTGGAGCATGGAGACGATTATCTCAGGATGGCAATATAAACAAACGAAACTTTTAGTAGATTTCTACTTATTTTATTAAATATTATCTCCACCAAACAGGACAAGCTTGCATCTGTTATAGTTTTGGAGAAAAATGTGTTCATTTCATGTATGCGCGAAATGCCTTAAAAATGGCTTTAAAATGGATTTGGAGCATGGAGAGGATTATCTCGGGATTGCAAGATAACCAAACAAAACTTTTAGTGGATTTCTACTTATTTTATTAAATATCATCTCCACCAAACAGGACAAGCTTGCATCTGTTATAGTTTTGGAGAAAAATGTGTTCATTTCATGTATGCGCGAAATGCCTTAAAAATGGCTTTAAAATGGATTTGGAGCATGGAGACGATTATCTCGGGATTGCAAGATAACCAAACAAAACTTTTAGTGGATTTCTACTTATTTTATTAAATATCATCTCCACCAAACAGGACAAGCTTGCATCTGTTATAGTTTTGGAGAAAAATGTGTTCATTTCATGTATGCGCGAAATGCCTTAAAAATGGCTTTAAAATGGATTTGGAGCATGGAGACGATTATCTCGGGATTGCAAGATAACCAAACAAAACTTTTAGTGGATTTCTACTTATTTTATTAAATATCATCTCCACCAAACAGGACAAGCTTGCATCTGTTATAGTTTTGGAGAAAAATGTGTTCATTTCATGTATGCGCGAAATGCCTTAAAAATGGCTTTAAAATGGATTTGGAGCATGGAGACGATTATCTCGGGATTGCAAGATAACCAAACAAAACTTTTAGTGGATTTCTACTTATTTTATTAAATATCATCTCCACCAAACAGGACAAGCTTGCATCTGTTATAGTTTTGGAGAAAAATGTGTTCATTTCATGTATGCGCGAAATGCCTTAAAAATGGCTTTAAAATGGATTTGGAGCATGGAGACGATTATCTCGGGATTGCAAGATAACCAAACAAAACTTTTAGTGGATTTCTACTTATTTTATTAAATATCATCTCCACCAAACAGGACAAGCTTGCATCTGTTATAGTTTTGGAGAAAAATGTGTTCATTTCATGTATGCGCGAAATGCCTTAAAAATGGCTTTAAAATGGATTTGGAGCATGGAGACGATTATCTCGGGATTGCAATATAACCAAACAAAACTTTTAGTGGATTTCTACTTATTTTATTAAATATCATCTCCACCAAACAGGACAAGCTTGCATCTGTTATAGTTTTGGAGAAAAATGTGTTCATTTCATGTATGCGCGAAATGCCTTAAAAATGGCTTTAAAATGGATTTGGAGCATGGAGACGATTATCTCGGGATTGCAAGATAACAAAACAAAACTTTTAGTGGATTTCTACTTATTTTATTAAATATCTCCACCAAACAGGACAAGCTTGCATCTGTTATAGTTTTGGAGAAAAATGTGTTCATTTCATGTATGCGCGAAATGCCTTAAAAATGGCTTTAAAATGGATTTGGAGCATGGAGACGATTATCTCGGGATTGCAAGATAACCAAACAAAACTTTTAGTGGATTTCTACTTATTTTATTAAATATCATCTCCACCAAACAGGACAAGCTTGCATCTGTTATAGTTTTGGAGAAAAATGTGTTCATTTCATGTATGCGCGAAATGCCTTAAAAATGGCTTTAAAATGGATTTGGAGCATGGAGACGATTATCTCGGGATTGCAAGATAACCAAACAAAACTTTTAGTGGATTTCTACTTATTTTATTAAATATCATCTCCACCAAACAGGACAAGCTTGCATGTGTTATAGTTTTGGAGAAAAATGTGTTCATTTCATGTATGCGCAAAATGCCTTTGAAATGGCTTTAAAATGGATTTGGAGCATGGAGACGATTATCTCAGGATGGCAATATAAACAAACGAAACTTTTAGTAGATTTCTACTTATTTTATTAAATATTATCTCCACCAAACAGGACAAGCTTGCATCTGTTATAGTTTTGGAGAAAAATGTGTTCATTTCATGTATGCGCGAAATGCCTTAAAAATGGCTTTAAAATGGATTTGGAGCATGGAGACGATTATCTCGGGATTGCAAGATAACCAAACAAAACTTTTAGTGGATTTCTACTTATTTTATTAAATATCATCTCCACCAAACAGGACAAGCTTGCATCTGTTATAGTTTTGGAGAAAAATGTGTTCATTTCATGTATGCGCGAAATGCCTTAAAAATGGCTTTAAAATGGATTTGGAGCATGGAGACGATTATCTCGGGATTGCAAGATAACCAAACAAAACTTTTAGTGGATTTCTACTTATTTTATTAAATATCATCTCCACCAAACAGGACAAGCTTGCATCTGTTATAGTTTTGGAGAAAAATGTGTTCATTTCATGTATGCGCGAAATGCCTTAAAAATGGCTTTAAAATGGATTTGGAGCATGGAGACGATTATCTCGGGATTGCAAGATAACCAAACAAATCTTTTAGTGGATTTCTACTTATTTTATTAAATATCATCTCCACCAAACAGGACAAGCTTGCATGTGTTATAGTTTTGGAGAAAAATGTGTTCATTTCATGTATGCGCAAAATGCCTTTGAAATGGCTTTAAAATGGATTTGGAGCATGGAGACGATTATCTCAGGATGGCAATATAAAAAAACGAAACTTTTAGTAGATTTCTACTTATTTTATTAAATATTATCTCCACCAAACAGGACAAGCTTGCATCTGTTATAGTTTTGGAGAAAAATGTGTTCATTTTATGTATGCGCGAAATGCCTTAAAAATGGCTTTAAAATGGATTTGGAGCATGGAGACGATTATCTCGGGATTGCAAGATAACCAAACAAAACTTTTAGTGGATTTCTACTTATTTTATTAAATATCATCTCCACCAAACAGGACAAGCTTGCATCTGTTATAGTTTTGGAGAAAAATGTGTTCATTTCATGTATGCGCGAAATGCCTTAAAAATGGCTTTAAAATGGATTTGGAGCATGGAGACGATTATCTCGGGATTGCAAGATAACCAAACAAAACTTTTAGTGGATTTCTACTTATTTTATTAAATATCATCTCCACCAAACAGGACAAGCTTGCATCTGTTATAGTTTTGGAGAAAAATGTGTTCATTTCATGTATGCGCGAAATGCCTTAAAAATGGCTTTAAAATGGATTTGGAGCATGGAGACGATTATCTCGGGATTGCAAGATAACCAAACAAAACTTTTAGTGGATTTCTACTTATTTTATTAAATATCATCTCCACCAAACAGGACAAGCTTGCATGTGTTATAGTTTTGGAGAAAAATGTGTTCATTTCATGTATGCGCAAAATGCCTTTGAAATGGCTTTAAAATGGATTTGGAGCATGGAGACGATTATCTCAGGATGGCAATATAAACAAACGAAACTTTTAGTAGATTTCTACTTATTTTATTAAATATTATCTCCACCAAACAGGACAAGCTTGCATCTGTTATAGTTTTGGAGAAAAATGTGTTCATTTCATGTATGCGCGAAATGCCTTAAAAATGGCTTTAAAATGGATTTGGAGCATGGAGACGATTATCTCGGGATTGCAAGATAACCAAACAAAACTTTTAGTGGATTTCTACTTATTTTATTAAATATCATCTCCACCAAACAGGACAAGCTTGCATCTGTTATAGTTTTGGAGAAAAATGTGTTCATTTCATGTATGCGCGAAATGCCTTAAAAATGGCTTTAAAATGGATTTGGAGCATGGAGACGATTATCTCGGGATTGCAAGATAACCAAACAAAACTTTTAGTGGATTTCTACTTATTTTATTAAATATCATCTCCACCAAACAGGACAAGCTTGCATCTGTTATAGTTTTGGAGAAAAATGTGTTCATTTCATGTATGCGCGAAATGCCTTAAAAATGGCTTTAAAATGGATTTGGAGCATGGAGACGATTATCTCGGGATTGCAAGATAACCAAACAAATCTTTTAGTGGATTTCTACTTATTTTATTAAATATCATCTCCACCAAACAGGACAAGCTTGCATGTGTTATAGTTTTGGAGAAAAATGTGTTCATTTCATGTATGCGCAAAATGCCTTTGAAATGGCTTTAAAATGGATTTGGAGCATGGAGACGATTATCTCAGGATGGCAATATAAACAAACGAAACTTTTAGTAGATTTCTACTTATTTTATTAAATATTATCTCCACCAAACAGGACAAGCTTGCATCTGTTATAGTTTTGGAGAAAAATGTGTTCATTTCATGTATGCGCGAAATGCCTTAAAAATGGCTTTAAAATGGATTTGGAGCATGGAGACGATTATCTCGGGATTGCAAGATAACCAAACAAAACTTTTAGTGGATTTCTACTTATTTTATTAAATATCATCTCCACCAAACAGGACAAGCTTGCATCTGTTATAGTTTTGGAGAAAAATGTGTTCATTTCATGTATGCGCGAAATGCCTTAAAAATGGCTTTAAAATGGATTTGGAGCATGGAGACGATTATCTCGGGATTGCAAGATAACCAAACAAAACTTTTAGTGGATTTCTACTTATTTTATTAAATATCATCTCCACCAAACAGGACAAGCTTGCATCTGTTATAGTTTTGGAGAAAAATGTGTTCATTTCATGTATGCGTGAAATGCCTTAAAAATGGCTTTAAAATGGATTTGGAGCATGGAGACGATTATCTCGGGATTGCAAGATAACCAAACAAAACTTTTAGTGGATTTCTACTTATTTTATTAAATATCATCTCCACCAAACAGGACAAGCTTGCATCTGTTATAGTTTTGGAGAAAAATGTGTTCATTTCATGTATGCGCGAAATGCCTTAAAAATGGCTTTAAAATGGATTTGGAGCATGGAGACGATTATCTCGGGATTGCAAGATAACCAAACAAAACTTTTAGTGGATTTCTACTTATTTTATTAAATATCATCTCCACCAAACAGGACAAGCTTGCATCTGTTATAGTTTTGGAGAAAAATGTGTTCATTTCATGTATGCGCGAAATGCCTTAAAAATGGCTTTAAAATGGATTTGGAGCATGGAGATGATTATCTCGGGATTGCAATATAACCAAACAAAACTTTTAGTGGATTTCTACTTATTTTATTAAATATCATCTCCACCAAACAGGACAAGCTTGCATGTGTTATAGTTTTGGAGAAAAATGTGTTCATTTCATGTATGCGCAAAATGCCTTTGAAATGGCTTTAAAATGGATTTGGAGCATGGAGACGATTATCTCAGGATGGCAATATAAAAAAACGAAACTTTTAGTAGATTTCTACTTATTTTATTAAATATTATCTCCACCAAACAGGACAAGCTTGCATCTGTTATAGTTTTGGAGAAAAATGTGTTCATTTCATGTATGCGCGAAATGCCTTAAAAATGGCTTTAAAAATGGATTTGGAGCATGGAGACGATTATCTCGGGATTGCAAGATAACCAAACAAAACTTTTAGTGGATTTCTACTTATTTTATTAAATATCATCTCCACCAAACAGGACAAGCTTGCATCTGTTATAGTTTTGGAGAAAAATGTGTTCATTTCATGTATGCGCGAAATGCCTTAAAAATGGCTTTAAAATGGATTTGGAGCATGGAGACGATTATCTCGGGATTGCAAGATAACCAAACAAAACTTTTAGTGGATTTCTACTTATTTTATTAAATATCATCTCCACCAAACAGGACAAGCTTGCATCTGTTATAGTTTTGGAGAAAAATGTGTTCATTTCATGTATGCGCGAAATGCCTTAAAATGGCTTTAAAATGGATTTGGAGCATGGAGACGATTATCTCGGATTGCAAGATAACCAAACAAAACTTTTAGTGGATTTCTACTTATTTTATTAAATATCATCTCCACCAAACAGGACAAGCTTGCATGTGTTATAGTTTTGGAGAAAAATGTGTTCATTTCATGTATGCGCAAAATGCCTTTGAAATGGCTTTAAAATGGATTTGGAGCATGGAGACGATTATCTCAGGATGGCAATATAAACAAACGAAACTTTTAGTAGATTTCTACTTATTTTATTAAATATTATCTCCACCAAACAGGACAAGCTTGCATCTGTTATAGTTTTGGAGAAAAATGTGTTCATTTCATGTATGCGCGAAATGCCTTAAAAATGGCTTTAAAATGGATTTGGAGCATGGAGACGATTATCTCGGGATTGCAAGATAACCAAACAAAACTTTTAGTGGATTTCTACTTATTTTATTAAATATCATCTCCACCAAACAGGACAAGCTTGCATCTGTTATAGTTTTGGAGAAAAATGTGTTCATTTCATGTATGCGCGAAATGCCTTAAAAATGGCTTTAAAATGGATTTGGAGCATGGAGACGATTATCTCGGGATTGCAAGATAACCAAACAAAACTTTTAGTGGATTTCTACTTATTTTATTAAATATCATCTCCACCAAACAGGACAAGCTTGCATCTGTTATAGTTTTGGAGAAAAATGTGTTCATTTCATGTATGCGCGAAATGCCTTAAAAATGGCTTTAAAATGGATTTGGAGCATGGAGACGATTATCTCGGGATTGCAAGATAACCAAACAAATCTTTTAGTGGATTTCTACTTATTTTATTAAATATCATCTCCACCAAACAGGACAAGCTTGCATGTGTTATAGTTTTGGAGAAAAAATGTGTTCATTTCATGTATGCGCAAAATGCCTTTGAAATGGCTTTAAAATGGATTTGGAGCATGGAGACGATTATCTCAGGATGGCAATATAAACAAACGAAACTTTTAGTAGATTTCTACTTATTTTATTAAATATTATCTCCACCAAACAGGACAAGCTTGCATCTGTTATAGTTTTGGAGAAAAATGTGTTCATTTCATGTATGCGCGAAATGCCTTAAAAATGGCTTTAAAATGGATTTGGAGCATGGAGACGATTATCTCGGGATTGCAAGATAACCAAACAAAACTTTTAGTGGATTTCTACTTATTTTATTAAATATCATCTCCACCAAACAGGACAAGCTTGCATCTGTTATAGTTTTGGAGAAAAATGTGTTCATTTCATGTATGCGCGAAATGCCTTAAAAATGGCTTTAAAATGGATTTGGAGCATGGAGACGATTATCTCGGGATTGCAAGATAACCAAACAAAACTTTTAGTGGATTTCTACTTATTTTATTAAATATCATCTCCACCAAACAGGACAAGCTTGCATCTGTTATAGTTTTGGAGAAAAATGTGTTCATTTCATGTATGCGTGAAATGCCTTAAAAATGGCTTTAAAATGGATTTGGAGCATGGAGACGATTATCTCGGGATTGCAAGATAACCAAACAAAACTTTTAGTGGATTTCTACTTATTTTATTAAATATCATCTCCACCAAACAGGACAAGCTTGCATCTGTTATAGTTTTGGAGAAAAATGTGTTCATTTCATGTATGCGCGAAATGCCTTAAAAATGGCTTTAAAATGGATTTGGAGCATGGAGACGATTATCTCGGGATTGCAAGATAACCAAACAAAACTTTTAGTGGATTTCTACTTATTTTATTAAATATCATCTCCACCAAACAGGACAAGCTTGCATCTGTTATAGTTTTGGAGAAAAATGTGTTCATTTCATGTATGCGCGAAATGCCTTAAAAATGGCTTTAAAATGGATTTGGAGCATGGAGATGATTATCTCGGGATTGCAATATAACCAAACAAAACTTTTAGTGGATTTCTACTTATTTTATTAAATATCATCTCCACCAAACAGGACAAGCTTGCATCTGTTATAGTTTTGGAGAAAAATGTGTTCATTTCATGTATGCGCGAAATGCCTTAAAAATGGCTTTAAAATGGATTTGGAGCATGGAGACGATTATCTCGGGATTGCAAGATAACCAAACAAAACTTTTAGTGGATTTCTACTTATTTTATTAAATATCATCTCCACCAAACAGGACAAGCTTGCATCTGTTATAGTTTTGGAGAAAAATGTGTTCATTTCATGTATGCGCGAAATGCCTTAAAAATGGCTTTAAAATGGATTTGGAGCATGGAGACGATTATCTCGGGATTGCAAGATAACCAAACAAAACTTTTAGTGGATTTCTACTTATTTTATTAAATATCATCTCCACCAAACAGGACAAGCTTGCATCTGTTATAGTTTTGGAGAAAAATGTGTTCATTTCATGTATGCGCGAAATGCCTTAAAAATGGCTTTAAAATGGATTTGGAGCATGGAGACGATTATCTCGGGATTGCAAGATAACCAAACAAAACTTTTAGTGGATTTCTACTTATTTTATTAAATATCATCTCCACCAAACAGGACAAGCTTGCATGTGTTATAGTTTTGGAGAAAAATGTGTTCATTTCATGTATGCGCAAAATGCCTTTGAAATGGCTTTAAAATGGATTTGGAGCATGGAGACGATTATCTCGGGATTGCAAGATAACCAAACAAAACTTTTAGTGGATTTCTACTTATTTTATTAAATATCATCTCCACCAAACAGGACAAGCTTGCATCTGTTATAGTTTTGGAGAAAAATGTGTTCATTTCATGTATGCGCGAAATGCCTTAAAAATGACTATAAAATGGATTTGGAGCATGGAGACGATTATCTCGGGATTGCAAGATAACCAAACAAAACTTTTAGTGGATTTCTACTTATTTTATTAAATATCATCTCCACCAAACAGGACAAGCTTGCATCTGTTATAGTTTTGGAGAAAAATGTGTTCATTTCATGTATGCGCGAAATGCCTTAAAAATGGCTTTAAAATGGATTTGGAGCATGGAGACGATTATCTCGGGATTGCAAGATAACCAAACAAAACTTTTAGTGGATTTCTACTTATTTTATTAAATATCATCTCCACCAAACAGGACAAGCTTGCATCTGTTATAGTTTTGGAGAAAAATGTGTTCATTTCATGTATGCGCGAAATGCCTTAAAAATGGCTTTAAAATGGATTTGGAGCATGGAGACGATTATCTCGGGATTGCAAGATAACCAAACAAAACTTTTAGTTGATTTCTACTTATTTTATTAAATATCATCTCCACCAAACAGGACAAGCTTGCATGTGTTATAGTTTTGGAGAAAAATGTGTTCATTTCATGTATGCGCAAAATGCCTTTGAAATGGCTTTAAAATGGATTTGGAGCATGGAGACGATTATCTCAGGATGGCAATATAAACAAACGAAACTTTTAGTAGATTTCTACTTATTTTATTAAATATTATCTCCACCAAACAGGACAAGCTTGCATCTGTTATAGTTTTGGAGAAAAATGTGTTCATTTCATGTATGCGCGAAATGCCTTAAAAATGGCTTTAAAATGGATTTGGAGCATGGAGACGATTATCTCGGGATTGCAAGATAACCAAACAAAACTTTTAGTGGATTTCTACTTATTTTATTAAATATCATCTCCACCAAACAGGACAAGCTTGCATCTGTTATAGTTTTGGAGAAAAATGTGTTCATTTCATGTATGCGCGAAATGCCTTAAAAATGGCTTTAAAATGGATTTGGAGCATGGAGACGATTATCTCGGGATTGCAAGATAACCAAACAAAACTTTTAGTGGATTTCTACTTATTTTATTAAATATCATCTCCACCAAACAGGACAAGCTTGCATGTGTTATAGTTTTGGAGAAAAATGTGTTCATTTCATGTATGCGCAAAATGCCTTTGAAATGGCTTTAAAATGGATTTGGAGCATGGAGACGATTATCTCGGGATTGCAAGATAACCAAACAAAACTTTTAGTGGATTTCTACTTATTTTATTAAATATTATCTCCACCAAACAGGACAAGCTTGCATCTGTTATAGTTTTGGAGAAAAATGTGTTCATTTCATGTATGCGCGAAATGCCTTAAAAATGGCTTTAAAATGGATTTGGAGCATGGAGACGATTATCTCGGGATTGCAAGATAACCAAACAAAACTTTTAGTGGATTTCTACTTATTTTATTAAATATCATCTCCACCAAACAGGACAAGCTTGCATGTGTTATAGTTTTGGAGAAAAATGTGTTCATTTCATGTATTCGCAAAATGCCTTTGAAATGGCTTTAAAATGGATTTGGAGCATGGAGACGATTATCTCAGGATGGCAATATAAACAAACGAAACTTTTAGTAGATTTCTACTTATTTTATTAAATATTATCTCCACCAAACAGGACAAGCTTGCATCTGTTATAGTTTTGGAGAAAAATGTGTTCATTTCATGTATGCGCGAAATGCCTTAAAAATGGCTTTAAAATGGATTTGGAGCATGGAGACGATTATCTCGGGATTGCAAGATAACCAAACAAAACTTTTAGTGGATTTCTACTTATTTTATTAAATATCATCTCCACCAAACAGGACAAGCTTGCATCTGTTATAGTTTTGGAGAAAAATGTGTTCATTTCATGTATGCGCGAAATGCCTTAAAAATGGCTTTAAAATGGATTTGGAACATGGAGACGATTATCTCGGGATTGCAAGATAACCAAACAAAACTTTTAGTGGATTTCTACTTATTTTATTAAATATCATCTCCACCAAACAGGACAAGCTTGCATGTGTTATAGTTTTGGAGAAAAATGTGTTCATTTCATGTATGCGCAAAATGCCTTTGAAATGGCTTTAAAATGGATTTGGAGCATGGAGACGATTATCTCAGGATGGCAATATAAACAAACGAAACTTTTAGTAGATTTCTACTTATTTTATTAAAAATTATCTCCACCAAACAGGACAAGCTTGCATCTGTTATAGTTTTTGAGAAAAATGTGTTCATTTCATGTATGCGCGAAATGCCTTAAAAATGGCTTTAAAATGGATTTGGAGCATGGAGACGATTATCTCGGGATTGCAAGATAATCAAACAAAACTTTTAGTGGATTTCTACTTATTTTATTAAATATCATCTCCACCAAACAGGACAAGCTTGCATCTGTTATAGTTTTGGAGAAAAATGTGTTCATTTCATGTATGCGCGAAATGCCTTAAAAATAGTTTTAAAATGGATTTGGAGCATGGAGACGATTATCTCGGGATTGCAAGATAACCAAACAAAACTTTTAGTGGATTTCTACTTATTTTATTAAATATCATCTCCACCAAACAGGACAAGCTTGCATGTGTTATAGTTTTGGAGAAAAATGTGTTCATTTCATGTATGCGCAAAATGCCTTTGAAATGGCTTTAAAATGGATTTGGAGCATGGAGACGATTATCTCAGGATGGCAATATAAACAAACGAAACTTTTAGTAGATTTCTACTTATTTTATTAAATATTATCTCCACCAAACAGGACAAGCTTGCATCTGTTATAGTTTTGGAGAAAAATGTGTTCATTTCATGTATGCGCGAAATGCCTTAAAAATGGCTTTAAAATGGATTTGGAGCATGGAGACGATTATCTCGGGATTGCAAGATAACCAAACAAAACTTTTAGTGGATTTCTACTTATTTTATTAAATATCATCTCCACCAAACAGGACAAGCTTGCATCTGTTATAGTTTTGGAGAAAAATGTGTTCATTTCATGTATGCGCGAAATGCCTTACAAATGGCTTTAAAATGGATTTGGAGCATGGAGACGATTATCTCGGGATTGCAAGATAACCAAACAAAACTTTTAGTGGATTTCTACTAATTTTATTAAATATCATCTCCACCAAACAGGACAAGCTTGCATCTGTTATAGTTTTGGAGAAAAATGTGTTCATTTCATGTATGCGCGAAGTGCCTTAAAAATGGCTTTAAAATGGATTTGGAGCATGGAGACGATTATCTCGGGATTGCAAGATAACCAAACAAAACTTTTAGTGGATTTCTACTTATTTTATTAAATATCATCTCCACCAAACAGGACAAGCTTGCATCTGTTATAGTTTTGGAGAAAAATGTGTTCATTTCATGTATGCGCGAAATGCCTTAAAAATGGCTTTAAAATGGATTTGGAGCATGGAGACGATTATCTCGGGATTGCAATATAACCAAACAAAACTTTTAGTGGATTTCTACTTATTTTATTAAATATCATCTCCACCAAACAGGACAAGCTTGCATCTGTTATAGTTTTGGAGAAAAATGTGTTCATTTCATGTATGCGCGAAATGCCTTAAAAATGGCTTTAAAATGGATTTGGAGCATGGAGACGATTATCTCGGGATTGCAAGATAACCAAACAAAACTTTTAGTGGATTTCTACTTATTTTATTAAATATCATCTCCACCAAACAGGACAAGCTTGCATCTGTTATAGTTTTGGAGAAAAATGTGTTCATTTCATGTATGCGCGAAATGCCTTAAAAATGGCTTTAAAATGGATTTGGAGCATGGAGACGATTATCTCGGGATTGCATGATAACCAAACAAAACTTTTAGTGGATTTCTACTTATTTTATTAAATATCATCTCCACCAAACAGGACAAGCTTGCAGGTGTTATAGTTTTGGAGAAAAATGTGTTCATTTCATGTATGCGCAAAATGCCTTTGAAATGGCTTTAAAATGGATTTGGAGCATGGAGACGATTATCTCGGGATTGCAAGATAACCAAACAAAACTTTTAGTGGATTTCTACTTATTTTATTAAATATCATCTCCACCAAACAGGACAAGCTTGCATCTGTTATAGTTTTGGAGAAAAATGTGTTCATTTCATGTATGCGCGAAATGCCTTAAAAATGGCTTTAAAATAAATTTGGAGCATGGAGACGATTATCTCGGGATTGCAAGATAACCAAACAAAACTTTTAGTGGATTTCTACTTATTTTATTAAATATCATCTCCACCAAACAGGACAAGCTTGCATCTGTTATAGTTTTGGAGAAAAATGTGTTCATTTCATGTATGCGCGAAATGCCTTAAAAATGGCTTTAAAATGGATTTGGAGCATGGAGACGATTATCTCGGGATTGCAAGATAACCAAACAAAACTTTTAGTGGATTTCTACTTATTTTATTAAATATCATCTCCACCAAACAGGACAAGCTTGCATCTGTTATAGTTTTGGAGAAAAATGTGTTCATTTCATGTATGCGCGAAATGCCTTAAAAATGGCTTTAAAATGGATTTGGAGCATGGAGACGATTATCTCGGGATTGCAAGATAACCAAACAAAACTTTTAGTGGATTTCTACTTATTTTATTAAATATCATCTCCACCAAACAGGACAAGCTTGCATGTGTTATAGTTTTGGAGAAAAATGTGTTCATTTCATGTATGCGCAAAATGCCTTTGAAATGGCTTTAAAATGGATTTGGAGCATGGAGACGATTATCTCAGGATGGCAATATAAACAAACGAAACTTTTAGTAGATTTCTACTTATTTTATTAAATATTATCTCCACCAAACAGGACAAGCTTGCATCTGTTATAGTTTTGGAGAAAAATGTGTTCATTTCATGTATGCGCGAAATGCCTTAAAAATGGCTTTAAAATGGATTTGGAGCATGGAGACGATTATCTCGGGATTGCAAGATAACCAAACAAAACTTTTAGTGGATTTCTACTTATTTTATTAAATATCATCTCCACCAAACAGGACAAGCTTGCATCTGTTATAGTTTTGGAGAAAAATGTGTTCATTTCATGTATGCGCGAAATGCCTTAAAAATGGCTTTAAAATGGATTTGGAGCATGGAGACGATTATCTCGGGATTGCAAGATAACCAAACAAAACTTTTAGTGGATTTCTACTTATTTTATTAAATATCATCTCCACCAAACAGGACAAGCTTGCATCTGTTATAGTTTTGGAGAAAAATGTGTTCATTTCATGTATGCGCGAAATGCCTTAAAAATGGCTTTAAAATGGATTTGGAGCATGGAGACGATTATCTCGGGATTGCAAGATAACCAAACAAAACTTTTAGTGGATTTCTACTTATTTTATTAAATATCATCTCCACCAAACAGGACAAGCTTGCATCTGTTATAGTTTTGGAGAAAAATGTGTTCATTTCATGTATGCGCGAAATGCCTTAAAAATGGCTTTAAAATGGATTTGGAGCAAGGAGACGATTATCTCGGGATTGCAAGATAACCAAACAAAACTTTTAGTGGATTTCTACTTATTTTATTAAATATCATCTCCACCAAACAGGACAAGCTTGCATCTGTTATAGTTTTGGAGAAAAATGTGTTCATTTCATGTATGCGCGAAATGCCTTAAAAATGGCTTTAAATGGATTTGGAGCATGGAGACGATTATCTCGGGATTGCAAGATAACCAAACAAAACTTTTAGTGGATTTCTACTTATTTTATTAAATATCATCTCCACCAAACAGGACAAGCTTGCATCTGTTATAGTTTTGGAGAAAAATGTGTTCATTTCATGTATGCGCGAAATGCCTTAAAAATGGCTTTAAAATGGATTTGGAGCATGGAGACGATTATCTCGGGATTGCAAGATAACCAAACAAAACTTTTAGTGGATTTCTACTTATTTTATTAAATATCATCTCCACCAAACAGGACAAGCTTGCATCTGTTATAGTTTTGGAGAAAAATGTGTTCATTTCATGTATGCGCGAAATGCCTTAAAAATGGCTTTAAAATGGATTTGGAGCATGGAGACGATTATCTCGGGATTGCAAGATAACCAAACAAAACTTTTAGTGGATTTCTACTTATTTTATTAAATATCATCTCCACCAAACAGGACAAGCTTGCATCTGTTATAGTTTTGGAGAAAAATGTGTTCATTTCATGTATGCGCGAAATGCCTTAAAAATGGCTTTAAAATGGATTTGGAGCATGGAGACGATTATCTCGGGATTGCAAGATAACCAAACAAAACTTTTAGTGGATTTCTACTTATTTTATTAAATATCATC